>NW_007382527.1:4807-8690 GCF_000475195.1 Diaphorina citri | reverse complement strand
TAAAAATCGTAAGTACTCTGGTCTACGCCGTTTTATTACTCGCCGAGGCAGGCTCTAATGTTATTCACAGCATTACAAGATAAAGATAGAAAGAGCGAAAAAGACAGAGGTTAATAAGGGTTGGTGACAACAGAGTTATAAAGAAAGAGATAGAGAGAGAACGAAAAAGAAAGAGTGAAGAGAGAAGAGAGAGAAAGGTAGAACAAAAAAGAAAGAAGGAGAGAAAGAAAGACTTAAAGATAGAAAGAGCGAGAAAGACAGAGGTTGATAAGGGTTGGTGACAACAGAGTTTAGGTATAAAGAGAGAGATAGAGAGAGAGAGAACGAAAGAGAGAGAGAAAGAGAGAGAGAGAATGAGAAGAGAGAGAGAAAGAAAAAGAAAGAAAGAGAAAGACAGAGGTTAATAAGGGTTGGGGTGACAACAGAGTTATAAAAAGAGAGAGAAAGAAAGAGCAAGAATAAGAGGAGAGAGCAAGAGAAAGAGAGAGCGAGATAGACAGAGAGAGAAGGAATGAGCAAGATAAGGAGTAAGACAGAGAGTGATAGAGAGAGAAAGAGAAAAAGAGAAAGACAGAAGGTTTAATAAGGGTTAGGGTGACAACAGAGATATAAAACGGGGGGTCCTTTCTTCCTTATCTTAAGGATTCGATACATTTAACACAAGAGATAGATAGATACTTGAGAGCAGCTGCTGTGATAACAACTTGGCCTGGGCTGAGGATCATTTATGTTTGGCCAAGTGTTATCTTAATAAGATCTGGCGGGTAGCCGTACACTCTTCACTCATACTTGTGTTAATGGAACATTACATTGAAATGGGGGGTCTTTTCTGACGAAATTCCTGTGTGTGGAGTCCAGTATGGAGGTGTAACGCCACCGTATAACTAACTCGGGTCAAGAAATTTAAATTTTCAAATAGATTTCCCCTCTGATGGCCATTCAGACTAAGGGACATGTTAAATGAGAGTTATGAAAGAATGTGAAGAAAGGAAAAGGTTGTTGTTGGTGTTTTCTTTTTTTTTATACCTAATTTATTAAATTTTTATATTTTTATTTTTATCTTTAGCCAGCTTAGTCACCTTTAAAGGTAGTGAAGCCTTTTAAGAGCTAGAGTGTAGGCTCTATTCCGCCCGGGGCGACCTTTATCCTAAACAGATAAGTTTGTGTTGTCGGAACGACTGGCTTTCTCCTACCTTGTCTTCTTCTCCCTTCGATTTTGGGACGATCAGACATTCGTTGAAGGATCCCTTCGTAACTCTTTCATATGGCCAAAGAAGTTCTGAGGATTAGCAACTAGTAAAGTTCAACTGTTTGACCAGATAGGGGACATTTATTTTACCTAATGGTCACCTTACAAGGCGAGGTACCTCCGTTCAACGGCACCGAAGAACGTATTCGAATTCCCCAAACCTCTCCACCATACAGTGAAACATTTGGCCAAATAAATTCAAAAAGCCCCTCTGTACCTCCATCTTTTCGACCCTCCCCCCCCACATTCTGACCGTCACGACCTAAAGTTCAACCATTACGCCAGCTCTCACTTCCAACGTTCTGTTTGTCCCTTCCCCTTCTCTCTCCTTTCTGCTGCTTCCCATCTCCTCCTGTCTTTCCTTCTCCTCTTTTCTTCTCTTTCTTCCCATTCTATCCCCTGTCTCCTTGTTTTTCCTTCCCCTCTTTCCCTGTCTCTCTTCCCATTCTATCCCCTTTCTCCCTCTTTGTCCCTTCCCTTTTCTCTCCTTTCCTCCTGTTTTCCCTTCTTCTCTTTCCCTCCTCTCTTTTTCCCCTTTTTTCTCCTTCCCTTCCCTCTCCTCCTGTTTTTCATTCCCCTATTTTCCCGTCCTTCCCATTTCCTCTCCCTCTCCTAATGTCTTTCCTTCTCCTCTTTCCCTGTCTCTCTTCCCATTTTCTCCCTGTCTTTCCAACTCCTCTTTTCTTGACTTTTGATCTAAATTCCCTCCGCTCTCTCCCTCTTTGTCTCTTCCCCTTTCTTCTCCCTCCCTTATCCTCCTACCTTTTCTTCTCCTCTTTCCCCTCTCTTCTTCTCCTCTCTCCTGTCTTTCCTTCCCCTTTCTCCCGTCTTTCGTTCTGAATTCCCTCCCATCTTCCGCAGTCTTTCTTTCTTTTTCTTTGCAATCTCTCCCTTTTCCACCGTCTTCTTCCCTCCGATTTCCTATTTTTCTCCTCCCTCGCTTTCTTTTCTTTTCTCTCTTATTATCCTTCTGTTCCATCTTTACCATCTTCTTAACATCCGCAACCTCTCCTCTTCTTCCCTCGCCTCCTCTTCCTTCTTCTCCTCCTTCTCAAACTTGACCTCTTCCTTCCTTTTCGTTCTTCTCCTCCATTTCCTTCACATCCTCTTGCTTTCCTACTTCTCCCTACTTCATTCCTTTCTCCTGTCCTTTCCTGCCCTCTTTTTCTACCTACCTCGTTTTCTTTCACCCTCACCTCCTATTCCTCACGCTCTTTCTTCTCCTCTTTTACCTTCTTCTCCCATTACTATTCTTCTTTTTCCTCCTCCTTCTCCTTCTCCATCTTTTTTTCTCCCTCTGAATTGTTTTCCCACAACCCACTCTCGCCTCCAAGCCATAACAAATCCTTCCCATCCCTTTTTGTCTCCCTCTTTCACCACCATTTTCCTCCCTCCCTCTTCCCCTCCCTTTTTCCCCTCCCCTCCTCTCCATCGGGTCCGTTTTTATCTTTCTGGTAATAACATTTTCCGCTTGGCCGAAATCCAAGAATATGAGAAATCATAATAATAGCCCTTGTCCTCATAGCGATGGTGGAAAAGCAATGGAGAGGAACGGAGGAGGAGGAAAAGGAGGAGGAAGAGAAGGAGGTGGAAGAGAAGGAAATGGAGGTGTAGGGGGAAGAGGAGGAGGACGTGAAGGAGATTGTCCAATAATAACGTAAACCACAACCTGTGTCAGTGGCGAAGGTTAGTGGGGAAGTTTTTTTTAGTGGTATTTTCCGCCCTAAACACTACGGACAATAGGTCATTCGCTCTAAGTAAATTTGGAACTTTGAAAGAGTTCATTTCCTCAATTCCTAGGAGATCTACAGTGCCGGGAGGCGGGAGGTGCGCGAACGTCACCTTTTCTCTCAATGAAAACTACAAAGTCAGACTAGTTATCTTGGCAAGAAGCGAGACTAGGTTGCGGGTTCGATCCCCGCCCCGGGCGAACTTTATCCTAAACAGATAATTTTCGTTTTCGGAAAGGCTGGCTTTCTCCTATCCTGTCCCCCTTCTCTCTTTTATTTCGGGACGATAAGTCCTTGTGCCATTTCTCTATCAAACCGCTTCAAAGGTCCAACTACGCTACTGACGCGAAGAAAAAATGTTGGAAAGAAAACACTCGGACCATAAAATAAATAGGCCCATTACTAAAGAGTAGAGAATAGATATGAGATTGGAAAATTCATATACATTTGCGTTGGAAAGGAAAACATCGATCTAACGACAGATGAGCTTTGGGAGTTTTGAGAATCATCTATGAACGAACGGAGAGAGGTGTGACTTTCAAATATTTTTTTGTTTTAAATTTTCTAAAAAAAAAAAAAAAAAAAAAAACAAAAGGTGATAAAAAGGAAAACTTTTTATACCTACCCTGATCAAGTAAAGACTTTGGAATTTTCCATTAAAACTAAGAAGATCGTCATCTACTTTCCAATCTGTTTTGGGATAGGTTCAGGACTCGTCTTTTTACCTCTTTTCTTTTTTTTTGAGCTCCTTTAACTCGACTGTCAAAAAATTTCCTTACGCTTTACTCGGGGGAAGGAAGAGAGAGAACAAGAAAGATAGAGGAAGAGAGAGACAGAGAGAAAAGACAGAGTGGTGCGGAAAAGTATAGGAAAGAGAGACGTTAGAGAATTACCCATAATCAAA
>NW_007382527.1:0-3673 GCF_000475195.1 Diaphorina citri | reverse complement strand
TCCCAGAACTACTCGATTGACATTGACGATTTCCTGAATAGCTGGGGCTTTAGCTCTCTCTTCTTTTTGTCTATCCTCTCTTCGTCGGCAAGGCTATTTTCAAGTCCTAGTTTTAGAGCGGGTCCGGCCCTTTAGCTTGCGGCGAGCCTAAAAAAAAAAAGAAAAAAAAAAATCGACGGTTTAATGCAATACCTTCTCAATTACCTTGTATAGGGTTCTATGTTTTTAATTTCTAATACCTACACAGGTTTTTATTTCTAATGTACAGAGTACCTCTGTTGGAAACTAAAAATACTTTGAAAGGAAAAGAAGGATCGGAAATTAGAAAAGACAAAGGAGGGAAAAAAGGAAGATTGAAAAGAACGGTGTGTGAAAGAAATGGGATTTTATCTTTCCCTCTCCCATTTCCCCTCGCTTTATCTCTCTCTCCCATCCCTTACTCTGTCTCTCTTTATCTCTCACTTTCTCTTAGAAGCTTTATTTCTAATTTTCTCTTTATATTTGTGAAACTTTCTCTCTCCCTCCGTTTATCCCTCAGTCTCCCCCTTCTATAGTCTGTCTCTCTCTCTCTCTCTCTCTTGCTATCTCTGTTTAAACAGAATCTGTACAAATAGAGATGGCAAGCGAGAGAGAGAGAGCGAGAAAGAGAGATGATGGAAAGCAGGAAGGGGGCTCATTTCGGCCCTTAAAAAACTGTCAAGTCAATTTTCTCTCGAGTTTTTTTTTTTTTTCTCCATTTTTTCTCTCCAGACTTTGATTAGGTTTTTCTAACTTTTCAATCTATGCCAGACAGAATAAAAATTACCTTTTATACAAAGACCGTCTTTCTATAGAGGGTGGTTCAGCAAAATGGTGTGCAAAAAGAATTAAGGAGCGCGGTAGTGCTGCGCGCAGCCAAGTCAAGAAAGTTTGACCGTAAACAGTACTAGCCAGAGCCAGCCTAGTTAGCCTGGAGGGTTGCGGTTGCGCGTCTCTGTTTTAAGCGCTAGGTCCCTTCTTGGATTCCCACCCGAGGCAGATTTTATCCTGAACAGATAATGTTCGTCCTCGGAACGGCTGGCTTTCTTCTATCCTGGCCTCCTTCTCTCTTCGTTTTCGGGACTATAAGACCTTAAGGAATTACAGGATACAGGTCCCTCTATTAAAAGTAAAAAATAAACAAAAAGAGAGAGAATATGACCGGAGCAAACCACCAAGAGGTGTGGAAAAGACCAGACTGAAATTGAAATTGAGAAACTTTCGAATTTATAGGTACTCACTGATCTTTTTTTTTTTTTTTTTTTTAAGTAATAATAATAAGATTTTTTTCTTTCAAATCATGAAATGAACAATGAATCTGATTCTCCACAGAGGCAAAATAAGGTGGAAACTTTAAATAAAGATCTCCTTTCAACAACAAAGATTCCAAGGTAACAACAATTTGGAAATAACAGAGAGTAAACAAAAAAATAGAGCTATAACATAACAGTACGATGCTAGCAAAATGTAGTAAATTTAGCTAAAGCAGCTAAAGGGGGAGAAGAGAGTGAGATTCAAGTCTGAATGGAAAGAAATGAAGGAGAATTTTTTTTACAGGAGATAGCCCCAGATGTTGGGAACGGTGGCTTTGCAATTGGATTGGGGTTGACTCACAGGAAGTGACACAAAAATTTAATATCCATCCATTTTTATGTGAACAATATTTCGAAGGGATTTATTAAAGGTTTCAGGGTATTGTCTTCTTTTAAGGGCCCGTTGTGGGCCTTGCCTTTCAAAGGTTCTAATAACATAGTGATAAAAAAAGACATTGGGAGCGGGTTCCGATTTCCCGGCCTGGGCGTTTTAATCCTGAACTTTTATCGGAACGGCTGGGCGCTTTCTCCTATCTGTTTTTCTCTCTCTCTTCATTTCGGGTCGATAGTCCTTTGAGCAGTTACAGGGTAGGCTCATCAAAGCCATTCTAAAAAAAAAGAAAAAAAACAATCGACGGTTTAATGCAATACGCTTCTTCAATTCCTTGTATAGGCCGTTCTATGTTTTTATATTTCTAATACCTACACAGCTTTTTATTTCTAATGTACAGAGTACTGCTGTTGGAAACTAAATAGATACTGTTGAAGCGAAAAGAAGGATCGGAAATTAGAAGACAAAGGAGGGAAAAAAGGAAAGATGAAAAGACGGTGTGATGAAAGAAATGGGATTTTATTCTTTTCCCTCTCCATTTCACCCCTCGCCTTCATATCTCTCTCTCCCGATCCCTACTCTGTCTCTCTTTATCTCTCACTTTCTTTAGAAGCTTTATTTCTAATTTTCTCTTTATATTTTGGTGAAACTTTCTCTCTCCCTCCGTTTATCCCTCAGTCTCCCCCTTCATAGTCTGTCTCTCTCTCTCTCTCTCTCTATGCTATCTCTGGTTTAAACAGAATCTGCTACAAATAGGGATGGCAACGCGAAGAGAGAGAGAGCGAGGAAAGAGAGGATGGATGGGAAAGCTAACGTCCTTTTGTGTTATTACTTTTGACAGTAAGAAGAGAGAGAGAGATAAGTTTGCCTAAGCAAAAAAAAAAAAAATAATAAAAATAAAAAAAATCGTGCTTTTTTGGCTACTTTCACAAGATATGTTACCTACGTAGGTACCTCCGTCAATGTTCTATTTTTAATTTAGGAGTGCTTATAAACAAGGTTTTTTGTTTTTGTTTGTCTTTTTTTTTTTTTTTTTTTTTTTTTTTTTTTAATCGAGGTTTAAAGGCACTGTAGGACCTGTAGGTATAACTGCTAATCCTTTTACTGACTAGTCATCCATCCGTATACCAACCACACTTAACTTTGTTTAGCTTTAGTCATCTAACGTGCTCTAGCCCCTGGCCAAGGTATACCTAGTTAAAAGAATTTTGAAATCAAATTACATAGGTATTAAAATTATTTAGATCTAAATCAAACAATAAGAATTTGTATGAATGCCGTTCAATTATTTTGTGTTTGCAATGTGCAACATACTCTTCAAAATCAGTGGAGATGTCAGATTTCTTATCCCAGTGAATCTGGTGTTTGCCACTTGCCAGCCTAGTTAGCGTGGAAGGTAGCGTGCCTGCCTTATAAAAGCTAGATCGTGGGTTTGAATCCTGCCCGGGGGAACTTTATCCTAAACAGATAAAGTTCGCTGTTGGAACAGCTGGGCATGACTTTCTCCTGCCCTCTTCTCTTCGATTTCGGGACGATGAGACTTTCGTTGTTACAGTAGTTCAATATTAGGTATCAGACGAAAAAATAAAATAGGTACTTCAATAAAAATAAAATAGTGTCACATGTTTTATTAGGATTTCAGAATTCATACTTTTTTGAATTTATTCATTCTCAAGGCCGTATTTTACGGGTGGGACCCCTGGCCCCTCCTAAATACGGCCTGTGTTGTACAATCTGAACTCAACTGCATGGTTGAAAATTTTTGCATTTCATTATTTCCAGTCAGTGAACATGACATTGAACATTCTTGATTTACTGTTTCCAATATTGCTCTCTTCTTTGCTCTCTTCTCTTCCACCTTTCTCTTTACCTATTCTCTTGCTCCTTCTCATTTTCCTCCTCCTCCTTCTTCTCCTCCCCCTCCCTCTCCTCTGTGTAGGAATAAGACTTCTCCTTCTTCTCTTCCTCCCCCTGATCCTTGTAGGAATAAGATTTCTTCTTCTTCTTCTTC
>NW_007382526.1:0-8909 GCF_000475195.1 Diaphorina citri | reverse complement strand
TTGAAAGAAAAGAAAAAGTGTAGAAGGCTGAATTTTCCGATTTTTGTAGTACCCAACTATACGATTTCAGAAAAAAAAAGGAAGAAAATGAGAAACAAGGATTTTTGAAATTTTCCGCGAAAAAGTCACTTCATCGTACAAAAAGTAAAGTGAAAACATCGTACAAAGTAGCTTTTGTTTCCGTTGTGACGATACGAACATCTCGTGAACTCTCTAAGACCATCTTTCAAAAGCACGCTGACGAGTCGTACACTCACAGTTTCTATCATTCCAGAAACGTACGTAAAGTAATGGAAAAAAGTTTTCTTCCAGAGACAACACAAATGCGGGAGATGGGGATGCATTTAGAATTTTTGTCATAATGGAACTGTAACACACAGAACTTAGAACTTGTATACTGGATGAAAGCGGAAATAGAAACTTGGAAAAACTTGGCTAACAAGATTCAAAGTTCCAAGTACTTGACACAAATGTGCATTCTAGTGAGGATTTCACATAGCAAATCATTAAGCAGCGTCCACACTTATGTTGGAACTTACATATATACGACATTATTGTTCGACATGCCCAACATATTTATGGTAAATATGGAGCTTGTTACAGGTTCAAAAAACAAAGCACACAAAAAACATAATAGATTAAACTTTATCAGCTTTTCCTTTACACGCTTTGGCCTCCGTAAGCACTAAATACAGGCCATATTTAACATTTAAAAACAGCAGGGGGGAGTTGTATATTTTAATAATACAGGTTGTATATTAAGGTTAGTTTAACGTTAACTTTCCCAAGTTACAGCCAACTGATGTTGACATTTCCACATTCATCCCTATGTTAACATTAAAGTTGTACCACCATTTGTATTAACATATTATAGTTTCACCCCCATGTTGACATCAATATTTCATCTCCATATCAATAATTCTAGATTTCGAGAACACCATTTCGACTTACCGACCGAGTGGAGGAGGTAAAGCAAATTGCATACATATTTAATACACAGTGAGCATCGCATTACTTACCTGAAACAGAGAGAAGGGGGAGTAACAAATTAGTCATATAGTGAGTAATATTGAGCGAGCACAAGAAAAGTAATGGAAAAAAGTTTTCTTCCAGAGACAACACAAATGCGGGAGATGGGGATGCATTTAGAATTTTTGTCATAATGGAACTGTATAACAACACGTACACTCACAGTTTCTATTATTCCAGAAACGTACGTAAAGTAATGGAAAAAAGTTTTCTTCCAGAGACAACACAAATGCGGGAGATAGGGATGCATTTAGAATTTTTGTCATAATGGAACTGTAAACACAGAACTTAGAACTTGTATACTGGATGAAAGCGGAAATAGAAACTTGGAAAAACTTGGCTAACAAGATTTGTGAGTATTCAATACGCAACAAACAAATCTCGTATCCGTTCCGTTCTCAATTTTCCCCGTTCGACTGTATACCTGTTAAACAGTTTTATCGCGTATCCACCACTCAATTCTCCAGGTTCGCCTGTACTAGTATTCCTGTATCTAGGTGATCGTTTCTCCACCACTAATCATTCTCTAATCCTGTGTACCCCCCCTCTACCCCCCATACTTAATCTTCTCAGAGCACTTTACCCTTCAAAAAAAAAAAAAAAAAAAAAAAAAAAAAAAAAAAAAAAAAACAAAGCACACAAAAAACACTACAGCACCGTCTCGGAGCTTTTCCCAACTCTGCCCCAAATTTGCAAAGTTTCACAGGTAAAGAAATCTTGCTTTTATTACGATACCATGCAAAATTTTGATAGTAAACCCCATGTCCTCCATAATCGTATTTCGAGATTTGACCTTGTACAAACAGAGATCTCAAGACTTATGTTGGAACTTACATATATACGACATTATTGTTCGACATGCCCAACATATGGTAAATATGGAGCTTGTTACAGATTCAAAAAAAACAAAGCACACAAAAAACACTACAGCAACGCCTCGGAGCTTTTCCCAACTCTGCCCTAAATTTGCTTTCACAGGTAAAGAAATCTTGCTTTTATTACGATACCATGCAAAATTTTGATAGAAAACCCCATGTCCTCCATAATCGTATTTCGAGATTTGACCTTGTACAAACAGAGATCTCAAGTTAAACATAAGTATTTCATTATAGGGATAGACCGACTGAGGACTGAGTAATAAGCTACTAAACTCTTTTCGACCTAAGCGGCCAAAAACAGTCCGAATTCTGAAATAATGTATAAGACATTATAGGGATAGACCGACTGAGGACTGAGTAATAAGCTACTAAACTCTTTTCGACCTAAGCGGCCAAAAACAGTCCGAATTCTGAATAATGTATACTCGTAAGATGAAGGATGGGTCCTCAATCTGATTGTGTGATGGTGTGGTATATGTAGATGGGACCGGTGCTCTGGGATCATAATCATGAATTGTAAGGGTAAATACCTCAGCATAGTAAACATGGGCCCAGGGGTATGTTCAATGTGTTCATATTGACAATATCGACTCAAACAGTATCTATAATCTGTCCCATTTAGCTTGATAAATTACAAGGTAGGCGAAACTCGAGTGAAAATAGAGCAGAGTAAATTTTCTAGAGCTGTATTCACACATAGTCGACGCCGTCGATCGATGAGGTGAAGAGGTGAAGTGTGGACACAGCTTAGTTAGGTACTTAGTGCATAATTTCGTATAATGGCAACATTAGAGTGATTGGAGTACAATTTTCTCATTTATATGACGTGTAATAGATGAAGGATGGGTCCTCAATCTGATTGTGTGATGGTGTGGTATATGTAGATGGGACCGGTGCTCTGGGATCATAATCATGAATTGTACGGGTAAATACCTCAGCATAGTAAACATGGGCCCAGGGGTACGTTCAATGAGTTCATATTGACAATATCGACTCAAACAGTACCTATAATGTGTCCCATTTAGCTTGATAAATTACAAGGTAGGCGAAACTCGAGTGAAAATAGAGCAGAGTAAATTCTAGAGCTGTATTCACACATAGTCGACGCCGTCGATCGATGAGGTGAAGAGGTGAATCTTCAGTCGACATCGTCGACTATGTGTGGACACTGCTTATCAATGTGTTCATATTGACAATATCGACTCAAACAGTACCTATAATCTGTCCCATTTAGCTTGATAAATTACAAGGTGGCCGAACCCCGAGTGAAAACAGTGCAGAGTAAATCCTAGAGCTGTATCCACACATAGTCGACGCCGTCGATCGATGAGGTGAAGAGGTGAATCTTCAGTCGACATGTGTGGACACAGCTTAGTGCATAATTTCGTATAGTGGCAACATTAGAGTGATTGGAGTACAATTTTCTCATTATGACGTGTAATGCAAGACACGCCCATTTTCACAAACATTCTCAAGCTAAACCGGACAGACAACAAGATTCCACATCGTAATGGGGGAATTGGCGCCCATTTTCACAAACATTCTCAAGCTAAACCGGACAGACAACAAGATTCCACATCGTAATGGGGGAATTGGGATGATGATGATGATAAAGGTAAACATTGCAATGTCAAACACCAGAGGGATGAAATAAGATTAAAAACTGATATGAGAGATAGAGGAGAGAAAGGAGGGAGGGGGGAAGGGAGATGAAATAAGAACGGAATAGATATGGGAGGTAGGGGAGAGAAGCAGAGGGAAGAAAGAAGAGAAGGCTAAAGAGAGTAAAAATAAAGGAGAGAATATGGGGAAGGGAGATGAAATAAGAACGGAATAGATATGGGAGGTAGGGGAGAGAAGCAGAGGGAAGAAAGAAGAGAAGGCTAAAGAGAGTACGGGGAAAAATAAAGGAGAGAATATAGAGAAGGAGGGAGATGAAATAAGAATGGAACTGATGTGAAAGGTAGGGAAGATAGTAAGGAAGAGACGATATGGGATGTAGGGGAAAGGGACAGAAGTACAGGCGAAAAATGAGAAGGCCAAAGAGAGAGAGAGCGGGAAGAAAAGGTAAACGGTAAGGGAGAGGAAAGAGGAAACAGGAGAAGGAGATAGAGCGGAAAGGGAGAAAGTTATCAGTAGGGGAGGAGGGGGAGGGTTGATGATGATGATGATGATAAAGGTAAACATTGCAATGTCAAACACCAGAGGGATGAAATAAGATTAAAAACTGATATGAGAGACAGGGGAGAGAAAGGAGGGAGGGTGGAAGGGAGATGAAATAAGAATGGAATAGATATGGGAGGTAGGGGAGAGAAGCAGAGGGAAGAAAGAAGAGAAGGCTAAAGAGAGTACGGGGGGAAAAATAAAGGAGAGAATATAGAGAAGGAGGGAGATGAAATAAGAATGGAACTGATGTGAAAGGTAGGGAAGAGAGTAAGGAAGAGACGATATGGGATGTAGGGGAAAGGGACAGAAGTACAGGCGAAAAATGAGAAGGCCAAAGAGAGAGAGCGGGAAAAAAAAGGTAAACCGTAAGGGAGAGAAAACAGGAGAAGGAGATAGAGGGGAAAGGGAGAGAGTTATCAGTAGGGGGGGTTACAATGAAAAGTAGAAAACCTTTGTGCGGTTTGTGACGGAGTTCAAATCTACACAAATGAGATTTTACTTTCGTCTATGAATTGTGAATAGAATCGTGAAATTTTTAGTTAACCCTACTCACTCCTTATGTAGGAACCCAGTCACATAATGTCCACAGAAAAATAGGACTGAATAGGCCGTTCACTCCAGCAGTAGGCAACTACTAAGTACTATTATAAAGGTTATCGGGGTATGTATTATCCATGCAATGCGGGACATATGTAGGTTTGAAAAGAACCAATATGAAACGTTTGAATTCTGAATCGTAATATCTGAAATCGTAACAATATCTGAAGAATCATAATATCTGAAAATATCATAAGCTTGGGAATCGTGCACAATATGGAAACCGATAACAGAAACAGCGCTAGAAAATCTGTCCTACAAGAAAATATAAGAAAATAAGGCGAGCGTCTTGACCACTACTCCACCGAGACAGGTGATGGTGGAAATTTATTTTAATAAATTTTGGGGTACATATGTGGTTATATAGGTACACAGGATAGTAGTGGAATTTACATAGGATCTAGTAATGTAGTTTTTGAGAATGCACCATAATCTATCATGGCAAAGGTACACAATGTGTGTAGGTGTCCTATTCCCATATCTATGCTGTGGTCAATATTTCAAATGATATTGAGGATAAAATTCCATACTTCGCCCAGGATAGAACCCACGCCCTCCTGTTTACAAGGCGAGCGTCTTGACCACTACTCCACCGAGACAGGTGATGGTGGAAGTTTATTTTAATAAATTTTGGGGTACATATGTGGTTATATAGATACATAGGATAGTAATGGAATTTACATAGGATCTAGTAATGTAGTTTTTGAGAATGCACCATAATCTATCATGGCAAAGGTACACAATGTGTGTAGGTGTCCTATTCCTATATCTATCTGTTTGTTTATCTACCTATATATCTATCTGTTTGTATAGGTGTCCTATATATTCCTATTCCTATCTGTTTGAATAGGGTCCCAATATCAAGTACCAGGAGCTACGTTTACTCTTCTACTTCTATTGTCAAAACGTATTTTGATCGATTTCCAACTTCTATCATGGCAAAGGTACACAATGTGTGTAGGTGTCCTATTCCTATATCTATCTGTTTGTTTATCTACCTATATATCTATCTGTTTGTTTATCTACCTATATATCTATCTGTTTGTATAGGTGTCCTATATATTCCTATCTGTTTGTATAGGTTCCCATATCAACATGCACCATAATCTATCATGGCAAAGGTACACAATGTGTGTAGGTGTCCTATTCCTATATCTATCTGTTTGTTTATCTACCTATATATTATCTGTTTGTATAGGGTCCCATATCAAGTACCAGGAGCTACGTTTACTCTTCTACTTCCATTGTCAAAACGTATTTTGATCGATTTCCAACTCGGCGGGAATGGGGATGAAATTTCCTCATCTTGGCAAACGTCACATTCTGTTTACTTTTACTTTCCAATGCATTAGGTGTAGGGGTAAACAGCCCTAAAAGTTGGGTTAAGCTTATACAAACCTAATACACTATGCAGCGGGAACCCATGAAAACATTTTTTTGGGGTCGGTTCAAATTTTCGAAGATTGGGAAATAGGTGCTGGAGATATCCGTTTCGGGTTTCTCTGAATCCGCAAAAGTGATTTTTAGCTCACGCCCTTATTTTATGCACTTACCTTATACATCGTATGAAATACTTAGAGAAGAGGGTTTGTCGTAAAGCGATGAAATTTTGTATGCACTCCTAGTTTAGTTTATATTCATTATGGATATTATGTAGATACAAAAGTCCACTGAACAGCCAACTATAAAAGGACGTGGAATGCGAAGAATTTGAAGAGAGTTGCACAGGATTGCAAACGTCACATTCTGTTTACTTTTACTTTCCAATGCATTAGGTGTAGGGGTAAACAGCCCTAAATGTTAGGTTAAGCGTATACAAACACTATGCAGCGGGAACCCATGAAAACATTTTTTGGGGTCGGTTCAAATTTTCGAAGATTGGGAAATAGGTGGAGATATCCGTTTCGGGTTTTTCTGAATCCACAAAGTGATTTTTAGCTCACGCCCTTATTTTATGCACTTACCTTACATCGTATGAAATACTTAGAGAAGAGGGTTTGTCGTAAAGTGATGAAGTTTTGTATGCACTCCTAGTCTAGATTATATTCATTATTTATATTATGTAGATACAAAAGTGCACTGAACAGCCAACTATAAAAGGACGTGGAACGCGAAGAATTTGAAGAGAGTTGCAGCAAACGTCACATTCTGTTTACTTTTACTTTCCAATGCATTAGGTGTAGGGGTAAACAGCCCTAAATGTTAGGTTAAGCGTATACAAATCTAATAAAGGTTATCGGGGTATGTATTATCCATGCAATGCGGGACATATGTAGGTTTGAAAAGAACCAATATGAAACGTTTGAATTCTGAATCATAATATCTGAAATCGTAACAATATCTGAAGAATCATAATATCTGAAAATATCAATTGGAATCCTTATTAGATCAGTTTATTGATACAAAAAAGTTATTTTTTGGGTCAACATGCAAATCTAATAATTTCATTATTTGTGGTGACTCTGTAAAAGATTCTTCACTATTTAGCGGTCATCTGCCACAGCTTCACTTCAATAAATGCTGCCTTAGGAATCTACGTTCCATTGGAGTAGCCTTTCAGCATTTATTAGAGGTTGAAAAATCATACATCACGTATTGAGTTGTCTATTCGGGTAAACACTTGATTGGCGATAGATGACTATTATCTGTCAGTTTTCACCATTACAAGATTACATTCGAGTGTTTACTCAGACGAGACCGATACTAACATCAATCAAACCTTAATCTTTTAATACTCTACAGATAAATTAAGAAGCTAGAAATATCCAAGTATTTTTTTTAATCAAGCATTCTGACACTTGAAGAACATAATATCCAGTCAGTCAAGTGTCTAATGTCTATTTGTATCATTGTACTCGAGTAAGTAGAATAGTGTCTACCCCCCGGTCTAGAATATCATATTGACTTTAAACAAATTTCATGTTAAATCCATTTTTGGACGTTTTTTACGGTGGACAATCACAAATTGGAATCCTTATTAGATCAGTTTATTGATACAAAAAAGTTATTTTTTGGGTCAACATGCAAATCTAATAATTTCATTATTTGTGGATTTTGTGGTGACTCTGTAAAAGACTCTTCACTATTTAGCGGTCATCTGCCACAGCTTCACTTCAATAAATGCTGCCTTAGGAATCTACGTTCCACTGGAGTAGCCTTTCAGCATTTATTAGAGGTTGAAAAATCATACATCACGTATTGAGTTGTCTATTCGGGTAAACACTTGATTGGCGATAGATGACTATTATCAGTCAGTTTTCACCATTACAAGATTACATTCGAGTGTTTACTCAGACGAGACCGATACTAACATCAATCGAACCTTAATCTTTTAATACTCTACAGATAAATTAAGAAGCTACATACAAATATCCAAGTATTTATGAAACACATTTAAGTACATAACTTTGAAAACGCTACATTCAAGTACGTAACTTTGAAAACGCTTTAGAATAGCTTCGTAAACACGTTTGAACAGGGAGGAATGAAGATTGAAGATACTTTTCTATTTCTGTAGAAATAAATTGCAAAACTTTGCCAAAGTTCAAGACGGAAAACTTGAAAGAATTTGAGAAAATCCAAATGAGAGTTAAAAAAAAGCTAACAACTCTCAAAATCAACAGATCTTCGCTGTAATTATTTCTGTGCTAAGAAATAATTGTGTAGATTCAAGTATAAAAAACTTTAATTTAGTCCCGGTTTGTCTGATTGAAATCGAGATATTGAGATATTCAATATAAGAGGAGGGAGAAGAGATTAGCTTTTCCTGGAAAGGACAGAATTATGAGAATTTTATCTTTTACTAATTTTATTCTACTTCAGGAAAATGAGTTTGGGGAAAGAAGCTCTGGGTGGAAATTTTAATATTTCCAAGTCTGAGGATTTAGGGCAACCAATCAACCGCTCTGATCTTCAATAGAACAGTCAACGAAGTTCAAAAAGCATAATAAAATCTATAATCTATTAAATTCCGAGGAAAATTCAAAGAACTTTGGATGAAAACTCTTAACTAGGCAATTCGGGGAAGCAAAATGCATTGTCCTCCATTAAGATGGAATTGCACAAGGCTCATACATTCCTCTCCTCATATGTGTATTCCTATGTCTGCAAGTAATTCAAATCTATTGCTATAATTATACGGATCTATTAGTAAAGGTTATCGGGGTATGTATTATCCATGCAATGCGGGACATATGTAGGTTTGAAAAGAACCAATATGAAACGTTTGAATTCTGAATC
>NW_007382525.1:0-8924 GCF_000475195.1 Diaphorina citri | reverse complement strand
CCATCCTCCCCGTTCTAGTTCCTCTCTCTCTCTCTCTCTCTCTCTCTCTCTCTCTCTCTCTCTCTCCCTCTCTCTCCCTCTCTCTCCCTCTCTCTCCCTGCTCCTATTTCTCAAGACTCCAACATTTTCAAGTGTTGACCAAGATTCCACGGTTAACTGAACCCCATTTTATCTTCTTTCATAATTTCCCCTCTCTCTCTCTCTCTCTCTCTCTCATCTCCGCCGCCTTTTATCTTTTTTCATAATTCTCTCTCTCTCTCTCTCTCTCTCTCTCTCTCTCTCTCTCTCTCTCTCTCTACCTCCCTTTGGTTCTTTGGTATACCCCCTCCTCCATGTCTAAGATTTTCAAGTTTTGACCAAGATTCTACGGTCGAATGGATGAAGAGAAGACAGAAAATTATAATAATAATGAACTTTTATGGAAATTTTATTTTTCAATTCGACCGAAATCAAAAAGTTTTCATTTATCTTCTTGAGAAAAAGCTCTCTCTCTTTTTAGCCCGTCCTTCCTTTATTATTACGATAGTAATAAAAAGGTATAAGGGACGGGCTATTGTATTCGCTTCGGTGTCGTCTGTCTGTCTGACCTCATAGAAGGACTTACCCAAACCTGGTCGACCTACGAGACCGGTTTTAGCGTCACCTATGTTAAGCTACGCCCAGCAAGGCCAATAAATGGATGGGTGACTTAAAGGAATAAAGGGAGAACGGGCTCTAGTCTTGATTTTAAATCATTACATCAAAATAAAATCAAAAAATCAAATCAAGAATAATAATAAACGGAATATGAAACAAATTAGGTTAGGTACATAGGTAATTAGGTACTGATTTTCTCTAATCACGATCGAATAAACTACGGGCTAAAAAATTCCCGGAGGGACGGGCCCAGCTTGTTCCTTTTCTTCAATTTTTTTCTCCCTCTCTCTACCTCTCTCTTTTTCCTATCTCCATTCCTTTTCTTTCACTCCCTCTTCTTTTTCCTTCTCGTCTTTAACTATTTTCCTCAATCTTTCTTTCCTCTCTCTTTCTTTCCTCTCTCTTTCTATTCCTTTTTATTACTTTTTTTCTCGCCGGATCCCTATCCTTTTTCAAATTCTCTTCCCCTATTTTTTACCCTCTCTCTCTCTCTCTCTCTCTCTCTCTCTCTCTCTTTCCCTTCCTTGTTCTCCTATCCCTTTACCCCTTCCTCTCTTTCTCCATCTATCTTTCTCTCTCCCAGAGTCTCTTAGCTCGTTATAAATTCGCAAAAGTTTACCTCGAGTTTCCAAACTACCGGGTCCGGCAGTCCGAAAACTTGAACGTTAGTGGTGGATATTTCTAATTTAGTTCATATTTCTAATGCCCCAATAAAAGATCTCGCTCGACCCCTTTTATTAGAAAATTGGATTTTCTAATACTTCGAGTCCGAGTGGATCAGAATATCTCCAATAAAATTATCTAATCCCCTTTCAATCTCAGAGGATGAGAGAGAGAGAGAGAGAGAGAGAGAGAGAGAGAGAGAGAGAGAGAGAGAGAGAGAGAGAGAGACACATAAATGTAGAAGGGATACTAGAGCAAGAAAGACGGAGAGATAGTGTGAGGGGAAGGGATAGATTGCGGGAAGGAGAGAGAAAAGAAGGAGAAACAGAAGGGATTCTAAGATTTGAATAGATAGATAGAAAAAGAGGGAGAGGAAGAGAGAGAGAGATAGATATAGAGAAAGAGGGAGAAGGAGGAAGGGAGAGCCCCAAAATGAAAAACTGAACGGGACGCCGGGACACCCCCTGAAATTGGGGACTGTCCCGGCCAATTCGGGACGTTTGGCAAGCCTAATTCTAACCACCTCCTCAATTTTGATAGCGAACAACACATTATCTTGTCTCATAGCGTACTTAGTTAAGGTGATGGTTGTTATTGGCCAGAAACACGCATACGGAAGGAAACACGCAAGGAGTATTTCAATTTTGGCATTCCTGATAACAGGAATACACTTATTTACTTATGCCTATACATATTTCATATTAATGTCATATGGCAGATAACTCTATCGTAATAATAGTAGCACTACACTTATTTACTTATGCCTATACATATTTCATATTAATGTCATATGGCAGATAACTCTATCGTAATACACAACTAACTACATATCTATCTGGGCACATACATAACATAACTACATAACATTGGTTACTCGTGTGTCTGCTAGTCTAATATATAATTATAACTTGATAACTGTTATTAAAGCTATAAAATCGCTATTTATAAATTAATAACTTCGATCAGTGGCGGACTTTTCGTGAAATACCTAGGGCAGTATATTGCTTAACTAACATTTTATAGAATAGAATACTAACTGGAGGACGTTAAACAAGGAGTATACCAGCCTGACATTTCCTTGCTAAAGAAACAGCAAAGGTTGAGTTAGTTAGCTTAGTTGGTAGTGCGTCTGCCTTGTATGCGCGGGTTCGATTTCCGCCCGGGGCGGATTTTATCCTGATGGGATAATGTTCGTTCTCGGAACGGCTGGCTTTTTCCTATCCTGTCTTCCTTCTCTCTTCGATTTCGGGACGATAAGACCATAGCAGTTACAGTTCCCTCTGTCAAACCTAATTAAAAAAAAAAAAAAAAAAAAAAAACTTATACGACGAGACCTAATTACAAACTTGTAAGACGTAGGTGTTACCTATGCGAGTGAAGGCATATAGGTGTAGGTACCCAATTTATATTGAGGATAAAATTCCATACCTGGGATGGGATTACACCCACGCCCTCCTGTTTACCAGTCGAGCGTTTTGACCACTACACCACCGAGGAAGATTTACGATCTTCGAGAGGTATTTGCAAACCCGGTCTTTTTTGTGAAGTGCCTTTTTTACTTTCCTTATCCTATAGGAAGGAAAGTAATGTAATCGGATCGGTCAGTTTTTAGTGCCAAAACACGTTTTGAGGTCCCTAGAGCCTAAATCCAAAGTTTCAGCCATTGGTCCGTGTGTGTCTGTCTGTCTGTCTGTCTGTAAACAAAATATCTCGAGAACGGTAAGAGCTAGAGACTTGAAATTTGGCGTGCAGCTGTCAAATGTGACAAGGTTAAGATTGGTGCAACGCTTGGTGGCATTTCGGCCGCTTTTAAACGGCTTCGGATGAAATTCAATAATATCTCGGGAACGGTATGAACTAGAGACTTGAAATTTGGTATGAAGTCCACAAATGTGACAACAAAAAACTTTTGTTTAAGATACGTGCTGCAGATGGCGGTATTTCGGCCGCTTTTTGGCGGCTTTCGACCACTTTTTGGCGGTTTCAGCTATACTGACTAAACAGTTAGAGATATTGTAAAAGTTTCAATAGAAGAACACCCAAAATAAGCATCTTTCGATAGGATAAGGAAAGTCGTGTGATGTTCACACCAGATTTTTACATCTATTACGAACACATGTGACAATGTAGGTATACCTACTAATATGTACGATGTACATAAATGTATGTGTATTTGTATCATGTAGATCTCTACTAGCTACCTAATGTTCTCTGTATACAGTATGGAAAACACTTGTTTCAACTACAGGGTGGGTCAAGTCGATAGTACCATGGGGAGAACAGGAGAAGAACACCCAAAATAAGCATCTTTCGATAGGATAAGGAAAGTCGTGTGATGTTCACACCAGATTTTTACATCTATTACGAACACAAACATGTGACAATGTAGGTATACCTACTAATATGTACGATGTACACATGTAACATAATTATGTATGTGTATTTGTATCATGTAGATCTCTACTAGCTACCTAATGTTCTCTGTATACAGCATGGAAAACACTTGTTTCATTTACAGGGTGGGTCAAGTCGATAGTACCATGGGGAGAACAGAAGAAGAAGAAAAAGAAGAAGAAGAAAGATTAAGAAAAAGAAGAAGGTGAAGAAGAAGAAGAGAAAGAAGAAGAAGAAGAAGAAGAAGAAGAAGAAGAAGAAGAAGAAGAAGAAAGTAGGCCAGAGGTTAGAGTTGAAGATTTTCTTCAGGAGAACCCTGCCACTCAAACAACAACTGCTCAAATAAGAATAAAGACTCTCTTTTACTCCAGTAGTAGGCAAAAACATGGAAAAAAAAATCCACCACTACTAAAGACCTTGGCAGTGAAATTGCGACATTAAACCCCTAAAAAAGCTCATCTCTAAAGGAAATTCAGCTAAGAAATCCATAAATCCATCACATTTCATATTCCCAGCAATTCTACAAACACATACAAGTAACTAGAATACCGAGATAGATATCTACATACCTAATAAGAAAGAAAAGCATTTCACCATAAGTATTTTATCTGTTTACATTAAATTATTTGTTTACCAGTTCGTGTTTACTCGTACATCCCTGAGACACTTGCACTTCTTGTAAAGTGCTTTTAAAGTAGGTTCTTAGAACGAGTAGGTAACACTTTACATTGTTTTTGTATTCAAAATGGTTTCAAGGAGGAAAATTTACTAAGGATAATATTGGGCATGTCCTATTCCCTTATTTTCCCCAAATCAGGACTGGTCGCAGGAAAAAACACTTGGGACTTGGGTATCCAAAAAAATTCCTGTATAAGAATTATACTTAAAAAGGATGAATTTAATATTTTTGTGGAATAATGCGCCGCAGGAAAAAATCTTGTTAGAGGAATATACCATATCAGGAAAAATATGTATTTAAAACAATCAACTCAATATATAAAACATCTCATCTAACGACGAGCCCATTGGCAGTGTTCCCATAGCCGCTGCAGCGGCCCTTCGATCTCCGGACCTCTCAATGAGTCGCCTTCCGATATCCTTGGGAGAAATTCAGCGGGTCTTCGATCTCCGGACCTCTCAATGAGTCGCCTTCCGATATCCTTGGTAAATTTCTTCGTGCTTTCAGACCATGGCCCCAGGGTTTCAACCGAAAATGGAACGAACAAGTAGTCTTCAACAATCTGCTTGTACTTGGTCTTTTTCTGTGACGCCCGAGTTTCGGCCACTCTGCCCGCATGCCGCGCTGAAATTTCTATATGTGATGGGGCCACCGTGTCTCCACATGTTAGAGGATATTTTTTCTCCTCTTCATTGAACAGGTTTGATAGAGGGAACTGTAACAAGGAAGGTCTTATCGTCCCGAATCCAGAAAAGGAGGACAGGATAGGAGGAAACCAGTCGTTCCGAGAACGAACCTTATTTGTTATAAAGTTCGCCCGGGCGGGCACCGACCTTTAGAGAGAGAGAGAGAGAGAGAGAGAGAGAGAGAGAGAGAGAGAGAGAGAGAGAGAGATGAGGAGGAGGAGGAGGAAAAAGAAGATTTAGAAAAAAGAGGTTTGATAGAGAGGGAACTGTAACTGCTAAGATCTTATCGTCTCGAAAGCGAAAAGAGAAGGAAAACAGGATAGGAGAAAGCTGTTCCGACAACGCTGTTCCGAGCTGTTCCGAGAACGAACCTTATCCGTTCATAGACTTCCCAAAATGTCCTTTTTGAAATTATGAGATATTGACTCAGTATAAAATTAGATAATTATCTATAAACATGGCTCACAGTAGGACCAGTAGGTATAATTATTACGAGTGGGAATTTCCTAATGGGGCCAATAATTTTTCCCTGGCTGTCCCTGACAGGGACCTACTAGCCTTCCCCCTCTCTTAATTCCCTCTTTCTCTGTTCCTTTCTCCCTCTTTCTGTCCCTTTTCCCTCTTTTCCTCCCTCTTTTTACAAGAACAACATTTAAATGAGTTTTATTTCTAACATACCTGCGTACAAAGTTTACCTGTTGTTTTGTAGGAAAATAACATTTCCCTATAGGGACATGTAAATTTGAAATTAAAAATTATGAAAATTAAAATGAAAAAAAAAATCTCGTTTTAACTTTGAGATTCTCCAGTCTGTGTTTGCCTGTATACGTTTGCTTTAGAACCCTTCTCCCCACCGTCTCATACCCTTCTCGGAGAAGGATTTTATCTCGTTTCCTGCACGTGCGATGGCTGACAGCTGAGTGAAGCGGATTTTTTAGTCCTTTTCTGGCAACAAGTTATATTATTCTCTACGAGTATTCTATTTTAAAGAGGTTTGACAGAGGGAACTGCAATAAGGTTCGTTCTCGGAACGGCTGGCTTTATCCTATCCTGTCTTCCTTCTCTTTTCGATTTGGGGACGATAAGAGCTTAGCAGTTACAGTTCGCTCTATAAAAAGCTCAAGAAGTCCTGTCAATATTTCCTAGAAAGAAGGACCCAAAAATATTCTTTCTGGAACGATTCTTACCTATCTAGTTTTACTTCATTTGTTCAGAGATGTTCAGTAAACAACCTCAGAACACTCGGGAGTGAACGTGTTAAGAGGAGGTATAAAAATTTCGAATCAATAACTAACAGACTCTCTTCACAGTTTTATGTCTACACGGTAAAAATTCTGTCACCCCATTAACACGTTAACTACCAGATGGAGAAAAAATTATAGTCATTATGGCTATCAGAACTATCGGTGAAGAGTGCTTTACTGTAGCTCAACTTCTGATCCTAGACGGAAAATCTAAAATAAAACACTACCAGCCAAGTTAGGTACCAGTCAAGTTAGGTACCAGCCAAGTTAGGTACCAGTCAAGTTAGGTACCAGCCAAGTTAGGTACCAGCCAAGTTAGGTAGGTACCAGCCAAGTTAGGTACCAGCCAAGTTTGGTAGGTACCAGCCAAGTTTGGTAGGTACCAGCCAAGTTAGGTACCAGTCGGAGTGAGCCAGAACTTTATCCTAAACCAGACAAGTTCTTTCTAAGAACGCCTGACTTTCTCCTACCTTCCATTTCGGGACGATAAGACCTCCGTTGTTACAGTCCCCTTTATCAAAACCTCTTGAAAAAAATCTGGTGTGAAAATCACACGACTTTCCTTCTTATCCTATTGAATGATGCTTTTTTGAGTGTTCTTTTACCCTAACTTTTACAATACCTCTAACCGTTTTGTAGCTGAAAACCGCCAAAAAAAAGGTCGAAATCTGTCCAAAAGCGGTCAGAAGAGAGCGAAGGAAGGGATTATGTACCTAGTGTTCTTGTTTGTAAAAACAATGTCGCAAGAAGGGGGGCCCTTTTGTTGGAGTAGGCCCCAGGGCTCCACTAAGCTATAAACGAGCCTGCCCATTATTTTCGCTATCTTTTTTAGCACAGTAGTTGCTTCTCACTAACAATGATCAAACTTTCGTGAACGAAATGGAAAAAACTTCGCAAAAAAAGTCAAATGAAACTTAGTAATGAGATTTTTCTACTTCTAAATCGAGAGAGAGAGAGAGAGAGAGAGAGAGAGAAGGAGGGAAAGAGAGATAGAGAGAGGGAAAGAGAGACAGAGAAAGAGAGAAGAAGAAGAAGAGAAGGAGACTGTTGGAGAAAGAGAGAGAGAAGGAGGGAAAGGAAGAGGGAGAGAGAGAGAGCGAGATAGAAAATATGGCGGAACCTGAAGCTACTCGAGACTCGCATCAGGGATTTAAGACGCATCAGCGTTGACGCTAAAGTAGGGGAAGTGGAATGAAAAACACGCGTCACTTGACGTCGGGTTCGCATCGCACCCACGTCGGAATGAAAAACAGACCTATTGATTAAAACAAATAAATTTCAATATTATTTATTGTACTTTTCATTGAAACTATTTTTATGTTTTCTTCTTCTTTTTAACCCCCAATGTTTGTCTCACCCGCCAGCACTGACAAAATAATGTCCTTGAATTTACCAAAAGTTACACTCCGACACCATCAGCTAACGGTCTCTTGGCGTAGCTACCTGGTAGGAAACAAAAGGTCAAGTAATTACTTTCACTGAGAGGGAGAGAGATAGAGAGAGGGGAGAGGTAAAGAGAGAGAGAGGGTGAAGAGTGAGAGAGGAAAGGAGAGAGAGAGAGAGAGAGAGAGGGAGTGGGTGTAAGAGATGAGATGGGATAGAGAGAGAAAGAGAGAGAGAGGGAGAGGGTGTAAGAGATGAGATGGGATAGAGAGAGAGAGAGGGAGAGGAAGAATGGGATAGAAAGCGAAAGAAAATGAGGGAGGAATCAGGATAGAGAGAGAGGGAGAGGAAGAATGGGATAGAAAGCGAAAGAAAATGAGGGAGGAATCAAAGCTGATAGAGGGAGTGAGAAAGATAAAGAGGGGGAGAGGGTGAAGGGAAGTGAAAGAGGGAGAGAGAGAAAAAGGATGAGGAAAAAGGTGAAGGGAAAAATAATAATAAATAATAATAATAAAAAAGTCCAAATTTGGTATTGGTATTGGCCTATTATTATAATCTGCATCTTTTTTCATGTGGAGATGCCAAATTACGTAATGATATTCTTGTATTGGTGGAGATATCAAAGTTACATTACAGTGGAGATATCAAAACAACCTAAAGTACAAAGTGCCAGCCTAGTTAGCTTGGTTGGTGGCGCGTCTGCCTTGTAAGCGCTAGGCCGCGGGTTCGATTCCCGCCCGGGGCGGATTTTATCCTGATGGGATAACGTTCGTTCTCGGAACGGCTGGCTTTCCTCCTATCCTGTCTTCCTTCTTTCTTCGATTTCGGGACGACAAGACCCTAGCAGTTACAGTTCCCTCTGTCAAACCTCTTGAAAAAAAAAGTACAAAGTACACACTTCAGAATAAAATTACTGAACAAAACGTGGCTTAAATAAGCACTATTAAGGTTCTATGTATGTATCTATCAGTTGTATACCATCTGCCTAACTATACATAGGTAGTAGGTACCTAGTTACCTACTAAACTGTACCTATGTATACCTATCCGTACCTACATATAACTAACTACCTAGGTATGCTACAACAGGATCCAATATTTGCCAGCTTGAACGCGTATGTTGTACGGTGTTAACCCTTTTGTTGGGTCATGATTTTTCTGAAAGAGAAAGACAGAGAGAGAGAGAGAGAGAGAGAGAGAGAGAGAGAGAGAGGGAGGGAAAGAGATTGATTGATTGATA
>NW_007382524.1:0-8925 GCF_000475195.1 Diaphorina citri | reverse complement strand
TAATTTATTACGTTCGTTAACAGCATTTCCATCCAGCGGATTTGACAAAATTAAATTCAACAAACATGGCCGCCGTTAGTTTGGATTTTTTTAATTATGTATATTTAGCAATTTCCTAGCATGGTGAAAAAAAGGGGGAGTTTTTGCAAATCAACAATAGCTCCTAAGGCTTCTGATAATAATCTCCTCATCTGAAAGCTCTGTTCTGCCTTTTTTCCTTCTTGTCACCTCTTAACAACTTCCCCTTCGCGAGATTTTTTTCCATCAAGTTCAATTATTCTAGACAAAAGAACGGACGCCATTTTGAAGTTTCTGAAGTGTAATAATAGATATTATGCAATTTTCCATCAAGTTCAATTATTCTAGACAAAAGAACGGACGCCATTTTGAAGTTTCTGAAGTGTAATAATAGATATTATGCAATTTTTTCGCATAACCAGTGTGGATTCATTTCGTCCCCGGTTTTATAAAACGGGGAGAGGGGGCCTAAATTCCAGTTACCTATTTGGTTGTAAAACGTTCTCATCCAACATTAAGGTTTGCTTTCCATTGCTGTGAAAACAGTACCTACAGTACATTAGGTACAAAGTAGGTAGCCTCCTAATTACTCATTTAAAGGATTTACACGTGCTTGGTGCACGCGAATTATTTTATTAAATAAAACGGGGAGAGGGGGCCTAAATTCCAGTTACCTATTTGGTTGTAAAACGTTCACATCCAACATTAAGGTTTGCTTTCCATTGCTATGAAAACAGTACAGTACATTAGGTACAAAGTAGGTAGCCTCCTAATTACTCATTTAAAGGATTTACACGTGCTTGGTGCACACGAATTATTTTATTATTGTGAAAATACCACGGTGGTAAAACTCGACCTAAGGGAATCCTTTAAAATGTGACATTCTGAAAATATCTGCCTTTAGTATGGAGCATCCAAGATTCCCCGTCAATCAGCTATTCACCCAGAGGGACCCAGGCGAAACCTTGCCGAGGGCCGCCAGAGACTTATGTGCAGTTATGCTCCACTGATGAAAAGTTGAAAACCCCCCGAAGGAAAGGGTTAATGAAGGCATCAAATGAGG
This sequence comes from Diaphorina citri, assembly GCF_000475195.1. Classification (NCBI taxonomy): domain Eukaryota; kingdom Metazoa; phylum Arthropoda; class Insecta; order Hemiptera; family Psyllidae; genus Diaphorina; species Diaphorina citri. The sequence goes on along the minus strand of NW_007382524.1, from coordinate 7,844 downwards.
GGAGTTTTAACCCGATAATGAGGCCGATTCAAATTCATATCATGTCAGGGAAAGGGACACAAAATAATGTCCACAAGAGGTGGGGAGCTGATTTTAGGGGGTGAGAAAGGGAATTTGAGGGATGAGAGAGAATGATTTGGGCCTTGGAAGTGTGAGATGGAGTATTGGGAATGGGAGTGAGAGCGAGAGAGAGAGGGTTTTTTCGGAGATATAGGGAGAGAGAATGAGAGAGGAAAGGGGTATTTCGGAGATACTACGAAATTAGGTTGCGCAATTTGGACTTCATGAAAATGCATGCAGATGAGTGTCATGTTGATTTCTAAGCACATCATGTTCTTTTCTAATTTGTAATCGTTTGAAGAGCTGAAAGACCTGAAAGTAGAAATAATGAGAAGACACTAAGAAATTACAAAACTAGAACAGGTAGCCACCTAATACTCTTGTCAACCGAAACCACCCTGTATATAAAGTAATTGATATTTGAACACTAAATAACACTGAACAATGCATACCTATGAATTTGACATCATGGTGGCATGTACCTTTATACATAGGTATTTCGGAGATAGAGAGAATGGATTTTTAGGAGTGAGATAGATAAACATTTTTCCCCCTTTTGTGTAACATGAAAATTATCAATGATTTATACACGCCGGTCTCCCCCATAATTAATACGCACCCTCCCCTACTCTCCTCTTCACCCGTCCCTTCCCCTCTCCTCCTCCTAATCTCTTCCTTATTTACATATCGAATCCATGGGGATGGATCTCTAGGCAGTTATAATCAGGACGAGCGAGAGAGATGGAAGAGGGAGAGATAGTGAGGGAGGGAGAAAGAGGAGGGATGGATAGAAATAGAGGGAGAGACCCAGCATTAGTGCCATCTATCATGATGATGGTTTGATTGCGTAAATGCGTAGACTAGGAGAGCTTTGAGTGATGAGTGATTTACGCATTTTCACATCATGTTTCGGAAATCCGGATGCCGCAAGTGACGAGCGAGAGAGATGGAAGAGGGAGAGATAGTGAGGGAGGGAGAAAGAGGAGGGATGGATAGAAATAGAGGGAGAGACCCAGCATTTATTAGTGCCATCTATCATGATGATGGTTTGATTGCGTAAATGCGTAGACTAGGAGAGCTTTGAGCGATGAGTGATTTACGCATTTTCACATCATGTTTCGGAAATCCGGATGCCGCAAGTTAAATTTTACTCGAATGCAGCTTATTTGTAAGTCTGCACGCGAGATATGGCCTTTTACTTGTAAAAGTTCGTGTATTTTTAGTGTAAGTTCCTAAGTATTAAATATTTCTATACCTTCCTATGTTTTTCGTTTCCGTAGAATCTAAAGAGGGCTATGTTGCAACATCATCTGGTCTACGGTCTACAGATTCTTTGGTCGAACTGACTGCGTAAATGCGTAGACTAGGAGAGCTTTGAGCGATGAGTGATTTACGCATTTTCACATCATGTTTCGGAAATCCGGATGCCGCAAGTTAAATTTTACTCGAATGCTGCTTATTTGTAAGTCTGCACGCGAGATATGGCCTTTTACTTGTAAAAGTTCGTGTATTTTTAGTTGGCGAAGAATAAGTTGTGGGATCTTTCAATAGTGAAAAAGAAATGAGCTTTTATTACTGTAAGTTTTATTTAACTTTCAAGTTGTTTGTAAAGTGTATAGTCGGCAATCGGCCAGCTTTAGTCTGGATCATTTTAAGACATGTGGTGAGTACATTGTAGTGCACGATTTTGTTAGCCAGACAGGCAGACAGGCGCCTATTTTTCAGCCTCCTCCTCCTCGAATGAGTCTATGAGGGTGAGAACTTAGAGAACCCGGAATCCCATGACGAGCTTTTTGTGGGACATTGATTGGCGAAGAATAAGTTGTGGGATCTTTCAATAGTGAAAAAGAAATGAGCTTTTATTACTGTAAGTTTTATTTAACTTTCAAGTTGTTTTTAAAGTGTATAGTCGGCAATCGGCCAGCTTTAGTCTGGATCATTTTAAGGCATGTGGTGAGTACATTGTAGTGCACGATTTTGTTAGCCAGACAGGCGCCTATTTTTCAGCCTCCTCCTCCTATGAGGGTGAGAACTTAGAAAACCCGGAATCCCATGACGAGCTTTTTGTGGGACATTGACGAAATGAGCCTCCCAATTTCACTCCCTCATTATGAGGTCTATCTGTGAGTTTATTCAGGAAATGGCATCTCCTCTAAGTAGGATTCATACGTGGATATTGGTTGGTCACTCCCTCATTATGAGGTCTATCTGTGAGTTTATTCAGGAAATGGCATCTCCTCTAAGTAGGATTCATACGTGGATATTGGTTGGTCATAATCACTTCAAGGGATAACAACATCTTGAAGACTTTCGTTGTCCATCGCATTCCAAATGTTGTTACATTCTTCGTATTTCATAATAGACTTATTATGTACGTATCATACAGTCTCTTGGTTTTTTTATTGCGTAAGACAAAAGGAATTGGCTAATGAGCTTCAGAGCACAAAGATGTTTGCTATACTTTTTGATATAGAGCTGAGCGTTAGTTTTGTTTCGTAAAGTTGTTTATGTTTTGAGCTTCAGAGCACAAAGATGTTTGCTATACTTTTTGATATAGAGCTGAGCGTTAGTTTTGTTTCGTAAAGTTGTTTATGTTTTTTTGTGACATCCTCTTCTGACCCACCTAGTTGATCTGTTTTACTCTAATACCTTTTTTCAAGTTTGTTTTCTAGACATCATTTTTCTTCTTTTGTCCACTGTTTATCTTCTCCAGTTCTCTTTGCCACTTTCAAAAAGATTTCTGAACACAAAGGGTCAACAAAAACATAGTCATGATCTCTAGAGGTGAGGGTTAATGGCCAGAGGTGTAAGTACACTCTAACTTCTGTTTTTACAGAGTCATATTTCAAACAAATTGTCCTTACAGTTTTCTTAAACGGAACTTACATCCCAACTTTCATATCCCTCCTAAATTTCTCCCTCGCTTCTTTTCCAAGTCTTCTAAACTTCTACGAATCCCTCCTCAACTTCTATCCTCTATTTTCCTTCAATCTTCTCCTTCTCGTCATCCTCTTCGTCTTCGCTTTTTGTTTGCTTTCTTAAAACAAATTGTCCTTACAGTTTTCTTAAACGGAACTTACATCCCAACTTTCATATCCCTCCTAAATTTCTCCCTCGCTTCTTTTCCAAATCTTCTAAACTTCTACGAATCCCTCCTCAACTTCTATCCTCATTTCCCTTCAATCTTCTCCTTCTCGTCATCCTCTTCGTCTTCGCTTTTTGTTTGCTTTCTTATCTCTCCTTCTGTTTTATTAGAACGTTCGTGTGTTCTATCTCTCTCAACTGCTATTAAAATGTCGAGACCTGGGAGCAATCCGTGTAACTTTTCCTTGTCTTCCACTAGATTTTCCTTCCAGGACTTCCTCTCTCAACTGCTATTAAAATGTCGAGACCTGGGAGCAATCCGTGTAACTTTTCCTTGTCTTCCACTAGATTTTCCTTCCAGGACTTACCCGTTTTCTTTCCTTACTCTTTTTCCTTTCTCTTTCGTAACTGCTATTAAAATGTCGAGACCTGGGAGCAATCCGTGTAACTTTTCCTTGTCTTCCAACTTCCACTAGATTTTCCTTCCAGGACTTCCCCGTTTTCTTTCCTTTCTCTTTCGTTTTTTGGTGTCAAGTTAGTATATCATGAGTATGTTTAGCCAAGGGCTATTAGATAATTTACCAGTCTGACTAAATGTGGTGTAGGTAATCTGGAATGGCTTTTGTTAAAGCGTCGCATCACGTTGGTTAAATTTATTTTCAGGTTTGAGGAGTAGAAAATTGAGTAGGACATGAGAGAAAGATGAGACAGGCGGTATTGTACAAACAATCAATGTTAGGAGTAGAAAATTGAGTAGGACATGAGAGAAAGATGAGACAGGCGGTATTGTACAAACAATCAAAACTATTGTGTCATTGAGGAGTAGAAAATTGAGTAGGACATGAGAGAAAGATGAGACAGGCGGTATTGTACAAACAATCAAAACTATTGTGTCATTGAATTGTGTTGAGCTGAGGAAGTCTGGTGAATAAAATAGTCCCAATGACGAGGTTGCGTGACAACTAACATCGTGTTAGTCGAAACTTGTAGAATGGAATTGCTTTCAACAACAGGAATGGAGAGATATAGTGATGGAGCAATGGATAATGGATATAGTAACCTGTTGAGAGGTATGATTTTGATGGTTGGAACAAAGAAAAGTTTATAGTGTGGACATGTTTCAGGCAATGTCGATCTACCTTGGTACAGAAGCTACGAATGACTTGACCTCGGTTGTCTGCTAATTTTAGCCTTATTTTAGTCTGAAGCGGCCTCTTTGTTGTCTTTTGGAGACTTCTTGTTTAGCTAAACCTGTCTTCCACATCGTGTTAGTCGAAACTTGTAGAATGGAATTGCTTTCAACAACAGGAATGGAGAGATATAGTGATGGAGCAATGGATAATGGATATGGTAACCTGTTGAGAGGTATGAACAGTGTGGGGGATTACAAGGTGGCAGACTTTCACTTGTTAGGGTATGCCCCAATCAATGCAATCCTGAATTTGTCCTAGATTTGGACGATACGATCTGTAGGTGAGAGGTATGAACAGTGTGGGGGATTACAAGGTGGCAGACTTTCACTTGTTAGGGTATGCCCCAATCAATGCAATCCTGAATTTGTCATAGATTTGGACGATACGATCTGTAGGGTCTAAAGTCTAATGTCTTTAGGTGCTTCACATCGTCTAGGGTCTAGGCTAGGACGTCTAGTGTATTGGTGGTGGGGTGGATGAAAAGACCAAAGGATTTTGATGGTTGGAACAAAGAAAAGTTTATAGTGTGGACATGTTTCAGGCAATGTCGATCAACCTTGATACAGAAGCTACGAATGACTTGACCTCGGTTGTCTGCTAATTTAGCCTTATTTTAGTCTGAAGCGGCCTCCTTGTGATATTTTGGAGACTTCTTGTTTAGCTAAAGCTGTCTTCCTTAGGCATTGAAGAGGCTGGAGAATCATATGAAACAATTTCTCAGATAGTTTGACCGTGTCACTGCTGTATTTTTTTCCGCAGAATTTTATTTGGAATGAAGTCTCTCTCTCTCTCTCTCTCTCTCTTCCTTATATTCACCTAATTAGAGAAATAGAAACAAAATACCTGACAAATGTCCCCCCTGAATGCATCCGGATGTCACGTCGATTTCTTCAGAGAATTCACTCTTATAAATACCTACGTTATTATGGGCATTCACTCGAACAATCTGTTTTCTATTTCGATGGAAACTCTCGAGCCACTCTAAAAGATTACCCCCAATTCCAATGGCTTTAAGTTTCGATATCAATAGATTATGGTTGATTTTATCAAAACACTTGCAAAAATCAGTCAGAATAACGTCAACCTGTCCACCGTCCTCGATGTTTGATGTGAGGAATTCATTGAAGGAAATAAGGTTTGTGGCGGTTGAACGTTTCTTCATAAAACCATGTTGCCTATCATTAACTATTGTGGATAGTATAGGGTAGAGTTGGCGTGAGACGAGATTCTCAAAAAGTTTTGGAATTATGGACGTAATGCTCACAGGTCGATAGTTTTTAACATTATCCTTCTCCCCAGATTTAAATATAGGCGTAATGTAGGATTTTTTCCATAATTCCGGGAATGTTCCGTTATCAAGGGAACGTTGAAATATAAGGGTCAGAGGAGGAGCGAGTACTTGAGCACAGGAAACAAATAGCAAAGGGGAAATTTCATCCGGACCACGGCATGCATGCTTAGGTAATTTGCTCAAAAGTTGGAAAGTATCATCTACAGAGAGCTCTAAGTGTGTAACATTAATCTGTGTGTTAAAATTGTACTCTCTCTTACTAGATGTGTAGGTTGAATAATTTTGAGCGAAATTTTTTGCAAATAGATCGGCAATACCTTTAGGCTCTTTTGCGATACGTACATAGGTATACAAATACGTACATAGGTATACTATGTACATATGTCCTACTGATGAAGTAATTAAATACTAATGTTTTGACTTCTGCTATCTTATTAGTGCATATGAAAATGAAATGTAAGTATACTTTACGAAAAAAGTTGGGTCTCCGGTTCGGATTTGGCATACCTACAACTACCCCAGCCCAGTCTCGGACAACAAGGGGTTAGCGTCGGGGGAAAAAAGGAATAAAACATTTGTAATCTCATTTGAATTTTTTCATCTTTTGTTTGTTCACGAGAAAGCCTCTTAATTTTTTGTTCGCCTCAAAATTCGGGCCCTTCAAATTATTTCTTATACCTTCGCCTTCCTCTTCTTCCTTTTATTGTCCTTCTTCCCTCCCCTCTGTAGGCCTCTTCTTTAATAATTCGGGTTCTTACACAAAGTACATTCTTATTCCTTCAAAACACTACAAGGCACTTTCGGAATCCCACTCTCCCATTCGGAACAATAATAAAATAATTTCCGAATTAATTAAAACGAAACTTTTGTTTTCTCAGGTTTTTCGTCTTAGCATTTTTAATAAAGGTTATTTGTATATTTTTTTTTCTTCTTCTTCTTCTTCTTCTTCTTCTTCTTCTTCTTTTGCTTCTCCAAAACATGGAAAGTTCATACAAATGGAGAAGAGTCATGAACATCCCAATACTTCCTCTTTTCCGACTTTACTTCTCATGGAAACTATTAGGAGTATTAGGCGCATTGCCCTTGTTAGCATGCCCGTAGTATGTCTTTTAACAAGTAGGTGAGAAAAAAATATCTGCGGGTAATTAGACGATAGACTCTATCCCCTGGATAGACCGACAGAGGATAAAACCTTATAAGCCTAACTTATTAGGAATATTACAAGTGCAGTTTACTTATTGAGTGGTTGTTTTTGGTTGAATCATTTATTTATCTTATCAACTCTGGTACTCGATGCTAGGACCTTCTGTCAAGTCAAGCAAATGCTAGACCACTTGTAAATGTATGTATGTACCTCCAGAGCCTTCATCACTGAACAATAAAGACGTAAAGTTTGATCTATACCTCTGGTAGGTAATTAGGGGCTTTTGGTTGATGGTTCCTACTCAATGTCAAGTCAAGCAAATGCTAGACCACTTGTAAATGTATGTATGTACCTCCAGAGCCTTCATCACTGAACAATAAAGACGTAAAGTTTTATCTATACCTCTGGTAAACCTCAGTACTAATCCATCCCCCACTGCCAGGACCCATTTTATTTCCCGAGGAAAAAAGTAACAAAAAACAAAAGTAATTTATAGGTAATTTAATAATAACACCGGTAGGAGGCAGGTAGGCTTTAAGTAGGAAATAGGGGGCAGTGTAGAGAAGAACTTTGAAAGTTTTATCTGTGTACACGTGTCTTGTTTTGCTGTCTTCACGTTTCTTCAGCTTTTCGTAATTCTTAGCTACCAGCTCCGAAAAAAGTATTAAATTTTTTACAACTTCGAAAAATTAAAGTGTAAACCCTTTTCTTGTTCGTGCGAATGTTAATTTCCCCCCATTTGGGTATAATGAAAACAAATGTCGGCGGAAAAAATAAAAGAACGAAGTAATTGGAGGGAGATGCTGAAATTTGCCTGGGTTTTGTCGAAATTCGCCATGAAAGACTAATTAATAGATGACGATAACCGTAAAAATAGACTCGCTTGGAATTTGGGAGGAGCATTCCATGCAAAATATACATCTGAATCGAGATAGGTAATCTTGTCCGGAAATTAAGTTCAATCCCAGCAGTAGACAAGTTACAATTTCATTTACTATTGTGGGAATGAAGGATTACAAAATATTATTTTATTGATTGTATGCTACAAAATGTATCCGTACATTAACCTTTA
>NW_007382523.1:2380-8929 GCF_000475195.1 Diaphorina citri | reverse complement strand
AGAGTTTTACTGTTTTGAGTGTATTAAATGTTGTTTATTTTTTTAATTAAGTATGCAGAACTAAAGGGTAGTTAGTTATGTAGCGAATGTTTAATATAAGTATAAGTATGTACCTAGTACCTTGATTGCTTGAAACATGTTAAAAGTTATAGTGAACTCTAATTAATTCTTGAAAATTATTACTAAATTAATAGGTATACCTAGATATTTTTTTTTTTAAGAGGTTTGACAGAGGGAACTGTAATTACTGCTATGGTCTTATCGTCCCGAAATCGAAAAGAGGAGGAAGACAGGACAGGAGAAAGCCAGCCGTTCCGAGAACGAACATTATCCCATCAGGATAAAATCCGCCCCGGGCGGGAATCGAACCCGCGGCCTAGCGCTTACAAGGCAGACGCACTACCAACTAAGCTAACTAGGCTGGCCATACCTAGATAATGTTATTAGTTATTAGGTACTTACCTAGAGAACACTAGGTATTAGACACACCTATTAGTCTAAGAGGCACCATAAGGTACACATCAGGTACGAAAAACTTAGAAATTCAAAAATGAGAATTCTGAGATTAAGTATAGGTATCTGAGATTAATTTCTCGTAATCGTCTGAGAACAAATTAGTAAAATTGCTTTAAGTTCGCGATTACTTTACATGAGTTTTCAACTTTATATGTGGGTAGAAAAATCGGCCCACAAGTAGGTACTTGGTTATGTACTTTTTTTTTTTTTCAAGATTGTTGATAGAGGGAACTGTAACTGTCGAGGTCTTATCGTCCCGAAAGAAATACAGGATAGGAGAAAGCCAGCCGTTTCGAGAACGGACCTTTTCTCTTTAGGATAAAATCCGCCCCGGGCGAGAATCGAACCCGCGACCTAACGCTTACAAGGTAGACCCGCAACCCTCCAAGCTAACAAGGCTGAGGTTCTGTAGGTACTTAATAAAGCATACAAGTAGTAGCTTGGTTCTGTACTTAATAAGGCATAGTCGCATAGTAGCTATGTATTAAGAATATTTAACGAGATTGATAAGTAATCAACAATTGCTTTGATTGTAAGCAAATGTGTCCATAACGAAACGTTTATGCACCTGCCCAAGTGCACACGTTTCAGTGTTCTATTGGAAAATCATAGGTACCCAATATACGTATATAACAGCAATAAACCTACGTGGAAACAGCAACATTCAATGCAAAAGTATAAAAGGTCGTTTCAAGATCCATTGACGAATAATTTCGTCCAGGAAAAGGATACCTTGTTCCTGGTTATCAAACTTAATGAAGGAAAACAAGTGTAGGTTAGGTATCTAGGTATAACTTTTTCGAGAAGGGGGTATTTGGCTCATTTATCTTAAAAAAGTTACCCAAAAAAGTTCTAAAGAGAATTTGAAGTTTTTCCAAAATTTCGTCACAGCTTTGAAGTGAAGCTGAGGATCATCCAAACATTTAGGTAGGTATACTTGCCTATTTGTTTTATTTTCCTAAACTTTAAAACACACTTTCAAAATAAACATTTACAAAAGACCGAGCTTATGACAAATGGTTTTTTCTCTTAATTACATATACCTACCTACCTTACCTCCACTTGTGTGTATACCCCCGCCAAAACATTTTTCCTTGTAGTTTACACTATCTGTGGTAGTAGGTACATACTTATTGCGCTCTGCCAAACACTGTACTTTGCATGGTAGGAGGTAGTTATTTTGCTATTTATATTTAATTATTTTTTACACCCTGAAAATCATACTTATTTCGACAGTGCATATTACATGTAAATTGTATTCTCAATCTTGGTTATTCTGCGATACCTTTTAGGGAGATAATAAAAGAAACACAGAATTCTTCGAAATGAGAATATGAATAAAAATAGAAATAATATTTTGAACCCACAATTGAAATTAAAAATAAACAATTTTTGTCGTCACAAAAAATCGCCTTGAAGGAATTAAAAGAAGGATGTCTGAAAGAGGAAGAGAGGGAAGAGAAAGAGAAGAAGGGAGGGAAAGAAAGAGAAGGAAGGAGGGAAGAGAAAGAGAATTAGGGAGGGAAGGAGGGAGAGAGAGATTTATGGAAGAAAAAAGACGATGTGAATTATCAATGTGGGCTTTAATTTCTAAAAGAAGGATGTCTGAAAGAGGAAGAGAGGGAAGATAAAGAGAAGAAGGGAGGGAAAGAAAGAGAAGGAAGGAGGGAAGAGAAAGAAAATTAGGGAGGGAGGGAGAGAGAGATTTATGGAAGAAAAAAGACGATGTGAATTATCAATGTGGGCTTTAATTTGATTATTTTGACATAATAAACTTATCCACCAGAAACGAAAACAGATTGCGTCCATTATTCTGAATGACAGAAAAGAAAAGTGGAGGGGGGAAAATGATTTCTGAAAAATCTTTCAACTGTTTTCATACTAGTCAGGTTTCGGGGAGTGTCTTTTAAGAGTTTTGCGAAGTGAGAGGTCTTTTAAAGCGTTAATGGTTGGTTTGTGGTGACAATTAGAGCAATAACAGGAAGATGTACCAGTAATGGACCCTGATGGCTTTTGGACATTGAAAGTGACCTACTCAACACCTACACATTCCCTTAAAAAACTCTCTACCTACTCCAGAACTTGGTCGTAAATTAACTCCAGACCTTAAAGGAAGACAATGTTTCTTTAACTTTAACGTAAGGAGAGAGTGGGAGGAAGATGTACCAGTAATGGACCCTGATGGCTTTTGGACATTGAAAGTGACCTACTCAACACCTACACATTCCCTTGAAAAACTCTCTCTCTACCTACTCCAGAACTTGGTCGTAAATTAACTCCAGACCTTAATCGTACATTGTCTTCCTTTAACTTTATCGTAAGCAGAGAGTGGGAACAGGGAAGTACGAAGTATTAAAGGAAGGAGGGCGTATTACCTCTGAAATCTAATTGACACAAAACAGATCCCTCTACCAAGATAAAAAATAAAGACAGTCACTTAAAAGCTCGTTTTCGAATGGAGGGAGACACCCACGTCACTAAAAACCTTACCAGTTATACAGAGACTGTCAGTGACAAACCCCTTTAAGGAAGAAGAAGAAGAAAGAAAAAGAAAAAAAAACTGTCCTACATAGAGGACTGTCATTTGTCATTGAAACAACTGTTGTCTACGTCAACAGGTCTCACACACTTTAAGAAAGACATTAAAGAAAACACTTTATGTTTCACGTAATATACGAGTACTTTGAAAGTTTACGCTCTTTAACTTCTAGGAAGAAGAGTATAAATCTCGCTGAGGGGAAAATGTGTACAAATAATGTACACCATTTAATGGGAGTTATTGTTTTGTTTTGGACATGCTGTTTTTCCCGGAAAATTTCTCAACGGTGTTTAAGTGAGGTCAGGGAATGAAGAATACGTACTAAAAACCTTACCAGTTATACAGAGACTGTCAGTGACAAACCCCTTTAAGGAAGAAGAAGAAGAAGAAGAAGAAGAAGAAGAAGAAGAAGAAGGAGGAGGAGGAGGAGGAGGCGAAGAAGAAAAAAAAAACTGTCCTCGGTAGAGGACTGTCATTTGTCATTGAAACAACTGTTGTCTACGTTAACAGGTCTCACACGCTTGAAGGAAGACATTAAAGAAAACACTTTATGTTTAACGTAATATTATACGAGTACTTTGAAAGTTTACGCTCTTTAATTTCTAGGAAGAAGAGTATAAATCTCGCTGAGGGGAAAATGTGTACAAATGTACACCATTTAATGGGAGTTATTGTTTTGTTTCGGACATGCTGTTTTTCCCGGAAAATTTCTCAACGGTGTTTAAGTGAGGTCAGGGAATGAAGAATACGAGTTTTGTTTTGGACATGCTGTTTTTCCCGGAAAATTTCTCAACGGTGTTTAAGTGAGGTCAGGGAATGAAGAATACGAGTATACATAAACATAACACAATAACCATTGTGAAAGGTTGATGTGTATGTGCTAAGTATCTAGGTGGGCAATTTAAAAAGGGGGAAAATTTACACTAAGCAATACACCTTGGTATATTTTTTTTACCCCTATTTTAAGTCAAATTTGAAAGGAAAGAACTTTTCCCCATAAAAAGGTACACGTGGTTTGTCAATTTTTTACCAAAAGTATGCACCTTTAGATTCACTTTTTTGACTTCCTACTCTTTAAGTTTTCACCCGTTCTTCAAAGTTTACAAAAGTTTCGGTGATGCAATGCACGATGGATGCATTACTTTAGAGAGCTCGTTGTTTATTTCGCTTCAATAAACACACATTATTCAAAATATGAACATGACTTGTTTTGTACATTTCAGGTTTTGGGTTCGACTATGGAATCTGGGAGAAGATCTAAACGCAAAAGCGCTTTCGAGGAATTCTCTCTTTCTCCAATAAAAAAGTAGAAATACTTACGATAAAAGTATAGCAATACCTAGCTTTTCTAGTTCAACCAGATAGGTGCACAACAGGTAGTCCGTCTTTAGATTCACTTTTTTGACTTCCTACTCTTTAAGTTTTCACCCGTTCTTCAAAGTTTACAAAAGTTTCGATGATTCAATGCACGATGAAAGCATTACTTCAGAGAGCTCGTTGTTTATTTCGCTTCAATAAACACACATTATTCAAAATATGAACATTACTTATTTTGTACTCTTCAGGTTTTGGGTTCGACTATGGAATCTGGGAGAAGATCTAAACGCAAAACCGCTTTCGAGGAATTCTCTCTTTCTCCAATAAAAAAGTAGAAATACTTACGATAAAAGTATAGCAATACCTAGCTACCTTTTCTAGTTCAACCAGATAGGTGCACAACAGGTAGTCCGTCACGTACAAATATCTATCCAGAGATATAGGCTGTCCTCAGCTTTCATGTCAATCCAATTAGCATACCATTACCGAGGTAAAGGTGTAGGTACAACTCGTATACAATTTTATTATCTTTTGTACTTGGAAGTTATCTTTGCCTACCGACCATAAACAAAACTATGCCCCGGATAAGAAAAATTCCGTTGGTCCTCATTTTTCCTGCTCTATGACTTTGAAACATCACCCAAGTAAGCGCAACTGATCTATTCTCTCTTTCTCAAATAAAAAAGTAGAAATACTTACGATAAAAGTATAGCAATACCTAGCATTTCTAGTTCAACCAGATAGGTGCACAACAGGTAGTCCGTCAGTCCGTCACGTACAAATATCTATCCAGAGATACAGGCTGTCCTCAGCTTTCATGTCAATCCAATTAGCATACCATTACCGAGGTAAAGGTGTAGGTAGTAGGTACAACTCGTATACAATTTTATTATCCTTTGTACTTGGAAGTTATCTTTGCCTACCGACCAGAAACAAAACTATGCCCTGGATTTATATCTAGGTATGTACCTACGTACGTACATAACTACTCGTATACAATTTTATTATCCTTTGTACTTGGAAGTTATCTTTGCCTACCGACCAGAAACAAAACTATGCCCTGGAATTATATCTAGGTACCTACGTAGGTACATAACTTCATACGTACCTAATATTATGTATGTACGAGAAGGTAGGAAGGTATGTAGGTACATCAAAAAGCCAGAGTGTTTTTCTTTAATTTGGGATAGTATTGTAATGGGGTACTCCCAGTGTTGTGAAAGACCCACGCAGGCATAAATTATTATCAATGTTTAATCGGTGTTCTGATGGAAACTTCAAACAGTAGGTACCTACCTACACCTAACATAGTACCTAGAGATACTAGTAGGTACCTGTACTCTGTAGGTTTTTTTTTTATTTTATTTATTTATTTTTATTTTTTGTAGGTAGCTATTTCCTACAATTCCATAATTTTATTTCTCTATAATTTGCATACTTTTTTTCTACTACCGGTAGATATATGTAGATAGGTACATAGGTATAGGCTACCCGCCTGAATTAGGTACTTTTTTTAGCAAATTAAAAACATACCTAATTTACTTTGAAGTTTGAGCAAAACAGATTTCAGTCAAAAAGCGAGACTACCTTCAGAATGATGAACAATGCTGGCTATCCTTCACACAATGTAGGTAGTAGGTACAGAATTACAGATCCCTTATTAATGATCTACAAATATCAATTTTATTAGAAAATTTAATTCAATCAACTCATTTCTTTTCGTAAAACTTGGTCGAGTTGTCTTCAAATTGATCAACTCCCATTTTCCTAGCTATGACTTTATTTGAAAAAAACCTCTATAGCTTTCTTTCTTAAAATCAAGGAAACCTCTGTTTTTGTTTTAATTGTAAACTCTTCTAACTCTTGAATAGAATACAATTTACCGTTCATTGAAATCATGAACCATGCTTTCGTAGAGTTTGTTCTTTTTCATTTCCTAATTCTCGCGACTAGAAAATCTCTCGCTGTCAGAAAAATGTAGATTGCACACAGATATCTTTCTCGCGTCTAAAACCGTCTTAATTCCAGCTATTTTTCGGTGAGAGACACTTCATATACGATATTCAAACATCAAATACCGATAAATGTAAAACCACTCTAGGTAACTCCTCCACAAACAATAAAACACTCACAAACACATCATTGGTCTTGTTCTTATGTTTCCCTTTTTTTTTTTT
>NW_007382523.1:0-2319 GCF_000475195.1 Diaphorina citri | reverse complement strand
CTCACCTGGAATGCTGCAGCTGATCTAACAGGTATTTCACCGCCTATTATTTAAAGGTCCTAATTGCTGGTGGGTACAATGGTACATCTCATTGAATAGTGAGATACATATGTCCACCAGTAAATTCAATTTAAAAAATGTTTATTCATGTATGAAAAAATATGTAATTAGTAATGTCAATAAAATTACAAAAGAAGATGAGTGTTTCACTGCCGTTTCTATTTCTTATGAAACAACTCTGCTACATTAGACTCGTGTGGTCTGTGTCGTAGCATGCCCATCCCGTAGTATGCCTCTCATCAGATGGGCGAGGAGAGACACAATACTTCCCATTTAGGTGCTGGGTCAACACGAGTAGGTTTGAGTGACAATAAATGCCCTCTTTTTAAACTCAAAATTTAGTGGTTGGCTCTCGCTCAAAATTTACTCCTTTAGGAAAACCCTACAGCTAGAAAAAATCAAAATTTAGTGGTTGAGTGGAAGGGCTCCTTCAAAAAACTATCCCTATAATACGTAGGTATTTCCCACCTAGAAAACATACTTACTCGTATCTGCCAGTAGGTACCTACCTTTGTGTTGCAGATGATAATAATATCTGCCTAGTTCACCTCTCCCTTCTCTCCCCTACTTTGTAATTTCATAACAACCACAAAGTTTGGATTATTCCACATGATGTATTGTTTTGTAAAATGCTGTCTAATGAGCTATTTGCTTTCGCAATGGTTACAAAAATGAAACACACATTTTCAGCACGAACTTTTCATAAAACATGTCTGTTTGTTTTTTGTCGACAGAGTTGGTTGAACTTTATTTTTATGTCCATATTCACGCGCTAATTTTAGCTAAATTTTATTTATTTTTTTCCGTTTGTAGAGGCGTGTTATACTACGAAGCAATGCTAAATATTCGGGTTGAAGCCCTTGCTCCGGGATTCACTCCACAAAAAGTCCTAAACGGATACCTATAAGGTTCGTTCTCGGAACAGCTGGTTTTCTGTTACTCTGTCCTCCTTTTCTATCCTCGATTTTGGGACGACGGACTCTGTCAAATCTCTTCAGCAAAAAATAATAAAATAAAACCGTCTGTTTTTGTTGACAGATCCAGAGCTGCAGCCAACCGTGAAATTAAGGAAATCATTCGACAAAGAGATCAAAGTGGGACAATGGGGACGTCAAAGTGTTATCGCCAGTTTCTAAAAAAGTTACCCAAAAAAGTTCTAAAGAGAATTTGAAGTTTTTCCAAAATTTCGTCACAGCTTTGAAGTGAAGCTGAGGATCATCCAAACATTTAGGTAGGTATACTTGCCTATTTGTTTTATTTTCCTAAACTTTAAAACACACTTTCAAAATAAACATTTACAAAAGACCGAGCTTATGACAAATGGTGCCTATTTGTTTTATTTTCCTAAACTTTAAAACACACTTTCAAAATAAACATTTACAAAAGACCGAGCTTATGACAAATGGTTTTTTTCTCTTAATTACATATACCTACCTACCTTACCTCCACTTGTGTGTATACCCCCGCCAAAACATTTTTCCTTGTAGTTTACACTATCTGTGGTAGTAGGTAGGTACATACTTTTTGCGCTCTGCCAAACACTGTACTTTGCATGGTAGGAGGTAGCTATTTTGCTATTTTTTTTTTTTAAACAAGATACTTTGTTTTATTTTTACCAACAGAGAAAATTACAATTGACAAGCAACAAACAAAGATAAATTAAATTAATATTCTCTTAAAATACCATTCAAAATAGTCTGGACATCTTGAAGTTTGAAGGTATAATACAGAATAATATTAATCAGTAGTTTACTCGGGTACGTATTGCGCACTGATGTTAATATCCCGGTTTCATCAAGATATAACCCCGTCTTAGTCCCCACTTTTCCAGGAGATGAGGGATGAAGGTTATTAGGTTAATTTGCTTGAATATTTCAATATCCAATATCCCATTAGATTAACAGTTGCAACCGATCATACTATGCTGTAATCTTATGGAGGTAAGACATTTCCCATAATATCATGCTAAAATCTTGTGGAGGTAAAACACTTAATTTTCTACGTAGATATTTCCACATCTCATTATTTACCTCTTTATTGATGAGTGAAAAAAATCTATTTCGGTACGGGTCCTTTTTTTAGAGAGATGTTAAAAAAGAGGGTTTAATAGAGGGAATTGCTAAGGTCTTATCGTCCCTAGATGAAGAGAGAAGGAAGACAGGATAGGAAAAAGCCAGCCGTTCCGAGAACAAACATCTGTTGAGGATAAAATCCGCCCTGGTCGGGAATCGAACCCGTGACCTAGCGCTCACAAGGCAG
>NW_007382522.1:0-8972 GCF_000475195.1 Diaphorina citri | reverse complement strand
GCCCCGGGCAGGAATCGAACCCGCGGCCTAGCGCTTACAAGGCAGACGCACTACCAACTAAGCTAACTAGGCTGGCTTATAGTCTTTAATTTTTGTTAAACCTGGTTTAAAACTCGAGATTTTTTTCTTATTTTTTCTATATTGGTATCAATTTTGTATGCTGGTCATTCTGGAGCCTTAACAGTTACCGTTGTTTTACCTATTTTCCTTGAGATACATGTTCACCTAAACTGTTTCATAATATCACTAAAAGTTACTTAATGCACCAAGCATCACAATCTACCACGCCTAGAATATTATAAACCGTTGGAATTTGAAAAGTAGCGCTTTTCCGTTCTCATCGACTGATTTTCAGCCTTTCCGAAGAACCTGAGCACCACAAGGGGTTAAAGCCAGGAAGAATGAACAGTAATACAGTAACCTTTGGGGTTTAACCACAGTAATTTATGTATTCAAAATTTTCTCTTTTGTTACGAAATTTTTTTACAAGAATAATCTCTTCTTCCCCCTCTTCTTTTTTTCGTACATAATTTTAAATTTATATTTTGTTGTGAGTACAAGAAAAAGTGCTTATGGCTTGTGAAATTCATAAGCATGAAAAGATAAAAACTTATATTTATTTGTGAGACCTATGTAGGTGACTTATTTCAAAATCCTGTAAAAACAAATCTAGGTGAAAACCTCTGTACCTTACAAACCTATAGGTAAATCATAGCAATCTGCAGTTCCTCGAAAAAGCTACAAAAAATCTTGATAGTCGGTCGAATCAGAATCTTGCTCAAAAGGAAAACATTGCTGGCTTACTACTAGCCTTTCTAGAGTTTGTTTTGCCATCAATACCTTTGCCTGGGTGGATCATAAGGAAAACATTGCTGTGGCTTACTACTAGCCTTTCTTCTTCTTCAAACCCACTACTTTCTGCCCCATGCTTTTCTTCACGCCCACCACTTTCTACCCCATGCTCTTCTTCACGCCCACCACTTTCTGCCCCATGCTCTTCTTCAAACCCACCACTTTTTGCCCCATGCTCTTCTTCACGCCCACCACTTTCTGCCCCATGCTCTTCTTCAAACCCACCACTTTCTGCGCCATGCTCTTCTTTAAACCCACTACTTTCTGCCCAATGCTTTTCTTCACGCCCACCACTTTCTACCCCATGCTCTTCTTCACGCCCACCACTTTTTGCCCCTGCTCTTCTTCACGCCCACCACTTTCTGCCCCATGCTCTTCTTCAAACCCACCACTTTCTGCCCCATGCTCTTCTTCACGCCCACCACTTTCTGCCCCATGCTCTTCTTCACGCCCACCACTTTCTGCCCCTGTTCTTCTTCACGCCCACCACTTTCTGCCGCAAAAAAAATTTACTCCTTTTACATTTTATTGCAACACGTTCATCAACATCTGTGATGTGGTGATGTCCTTGACTTCCCCGACAATTCGATCAGCCGTTCTTTTGCATACACCTCCTATACTCCATCAGTACCTTTGCCTGGGCAGATCACTTTGCCCGGACTTCCCCTACATTACTCGCTAATATTTTGGCAATACTAATAAAGTAATACCCCCAAAGTAAATGAGGTAATCAAGCAACACCCTCACGACTCGGCAATAAGCAATTAGTTTACCGTCACCTGTGGCCATAAATTTCAACAGATTTCCAACGCTAGAATTGAAATTTGAGATTTTTTTTCCTAACAAGAACTGCAAAAGTTTGTGCATTTTATTCGCATTGAAGATTATAAATTTAGAGAAAAAGAAAAGAAGAAACGGAGACGAAGAATAAGAAGAAGAAGAAGAAGAAGAAGAAGAAGAAGAAGAAGAAGAAGAAGAAGAAGAAGAATAAGAAGAAGAAAAAGAAGAAGAAGAACAAGAACAAGAAGAAGAAGAAGAAGAAGAAGAAGAAGAAGAAGAAGAAGAAGAAGAAGAAGAAGAAGAAAGTTTTCACAGTGTTTCAATTATTTTTTCATCTGATGTATAGGGTAGGGTGGGGTCAGTGGGGATGTCATAGGGCAAGGTGGGGGTAATTTGTAATTTATATTTGCGCACACTACGACATTTAGGAAATGGGATACCGAAATAACCATGTTGCCAGTCAAGAATCCGAGGGACCTGGGCCCTATTACACGAAAGACTCTGCAGTCTGCAAGCGCAGAAATATTCTGGGTACTCTAATAAATATAAATAAAAAATAAAATAAAAAAAATACTTTCTGGGCGTGGAATAAAGAGAGTCCAAAAAGATTACAAAAGACTGATTTGTAACAGGTTTGATTTCCGCGTTCGATTCCCCATCAGAATTGACTTTTTGGAATTGAAATTTTAGGAGCAATCAGTTTTGTGAGGACAATAAGTTTCTGCTTGTTAGTGAGAAGTGAACTTTGGTGGAATTACAAGTAAAAGTTGAAAAATCAAATGGGAAAGTCTTGTTGTTTGTAATAGTGCAGGTGCAGCTTACATCTCCACTAATTCTAGAGTATTGCACTTTGCATACTCTCACAATTCTGCGGCGTTCATACAAATTTCAACTGGAAAATATTAAAAATTGACAGATTGATAGTAAAATTCGATTTCTGAAGTTTTTTTTTATTTTTATTTTAAGCTTTCTATCATGAAATTTATGATTTTGCAGACTTCCTTTCGTACAACTTTCATGAACTTGGACCCTGCCGTCTAGCGTCTGTCCGAAACAAAAAGATTAATAAAAACAAGAAAAGGTCAACCTTCATTTGTTTTAGAGAAACCCACAAGGAAACGGAAGAAGAAGAAGAAGAAGAGAGAGAGAGCGAGAGAGAAATAAAATAATATTAACCGTCTACATTGCAGTATTTTCGCCGGGATATAGGTATGTACCTACGTTCTGGAGAGGACTTTTGGCAATAAGAGAGGGGGAAAAAGAAGGGGAAGGGTTCTGGGTGCACCCCTCCCCTCCCCCCGGTCCTAGTGAGGAGAGGAGTGAAATTTATGATTTTGCAGACTTCCTTTCGTACAACTTTCATGAACTTGGACCCTGCCGTCTAGCGTCTGTCCGAAACAAAAAGATTAATAAAAACAAGAAAAGGTCAACCTTCATTTGTTTTAGAGAAACCCACAAGGAAACGGAAGAAGAAGAAGAAGAAGAAGAAGAAAGCGAGAGAGAAATAAAATAATATTAACCGTCTACATTGCAGTATTTTCGCCGGGATATAGGTATGTACCTACGTTCTGGAGAGGACTTTTGGCAATAAGAGAGGGGGAAAAAGAAGGGGAAGGGTTCTGGGTGCACCCCTCCCCTCCCCCCGGTCCTAGTGAGGAGAGGAGAGGGGGGGTCGAAATTAGAAAATGTCATCGTAACTTAGAACACACAACGGTTTGGAGAAATATTTTCCGTCTCGTGTTTATACAGGGTGGTCCAATGGAGGAGGTGAGGCACTTGTCAGGAAATAGAGGTTCCAAAAAGAAAGAGAATTTCCACGTTTTTTTTTTCTTCTTCTTCAATCCAAAAATAGAATCCGGAGTAGGGATGTTTCTTTTTAAAATTTATAAAATGTTTGAATTTGTTGCCGAATTCCTACAAAATCGGATTGACCGTTAGATAAATAGGCAATCAACAGACTTTTAGACAAACTTAATTCTGTAGATTGGTATGCCTAGGCTTGCCAAATATCCAAAATGTCGATTCGGGACGCGAATCCGCGAACATAATTGCCAAATCCGCGAATATAATCGCAAAATCCGCGAACAAAATCGCCAAATCCGCGACCATAATCGCCAAATCCGCGAACAAAATCGCCAAATCCGCGAAGTAAGTTGAAAAATAAACTAAATATTAAAAATAATTTTTGTTGATTCAATTGCAAATTATGTGTTCTCTCTATATCACGGTTTCATATAGGTAATTATTTTTTAATTTCTAATTGTGTTTTTTTGACGAGGACATAGAAAAACGCTGTTTGGAAATATTTACCCCATTATTAGAATCATCTTCTAGTGTCTATCCGTTAACGAATGTTGGCAATCATTCTGGCAATCATGACTTATTAGAATGGAAAGTATAATTAAATTCTAATCCCGCTGTTTCATTTTGAATGAAACAGGCCTTGATGTGTCATTAATCAGAGTGTTAATATCCGGATACCTACTGGGGGGGGGATGTTGAGAAGGGGAGGGAGGTTAAGAAATAGGATGCCAACAATTTGTTAATTGTAAAATGGGGGGGGGGGGGATGTTGAGAGGGGGAGGGTGAGAAATAGGATGCCAACAATTTGTTAGTTGTAAAAATGCCTGATATCTACAGCATTCTCTTCCCACTGTTCTTCTTCTTCTTTGGCTCCTTCTCTTCCTCCTAGTTCTCTTTATTTTCCTCCTCCTCCTCCTCCACCTTCTTCTCTTCCTTCTCAATCCCCTCCTCCTCTTTCTTCTTATTCCTCCCCCTCCCTCTTCTCCTTATCTTCTTCCCAGATCTCTCTGTATAATCAAGGGGACAAACACAGAGCGTATAAAGAGATTTCTGTGGTATTCCACTACTCGTTTTCCTCAGAGTCAGGTTGATATTGAGAGTCTGAGCGATCGTGATATGTATATAGGTACGATAGGTGATAGGTAACATACCTATTATTAAAAACAGATAAGCAAAATACAGTCGAACCTGGATAAACGAGAATTCAAGGGACCAGCTCATTTTTTCGTTTAAGGCTGTTTAATACAACATTTTCTCGTTTATAAAGGTTTAGCAAAGAAGTGGAAGAGCAAACTGATGAAAGCATGACACATTTAAACAAGTTAAGAACAAATTCTGATTTATAGAGGTAGGTACCTAATTTTAAAGTTAAAAAACGCGTCCCGAATTTTTTCTGGGACAGAAACGGAAATTCGGGACAAAACGCCCCAAAATGAAAAACTGAACGGGACGCCGGGACACCCCCTGAAATTCGGGACTGTCCCGGCCAATTCGGGACGTTTGGCAAGCCTAGGTATGCCCAAAGTCTCCAACAAATGAGAAGTTAGGAGTCAAATGAGGACGTTGAATACCTCCATGGGGAACCCAAAACCAACAATAACAGAGCAGCATGCGAAAGTTCAAATTAAAGGTTCACCCGGTATACAACTGAATCACAAGTGCGCGCCTGCGCGGGGTTCAAAAGAATTTATTACATCAAAAATAATAAATGAATTGTTTGGTGAGCCCTTCACCCACAACGCTACCCTCTCACCCACGACCCACGAACCTACCCTCTCACCCACGACCCTCAACCCTACCCCCTCACCCACGCCCTTCCCCCACGATACCTGAATAAAACACGGTACCCATCTCTCCCACTAGGATGGGGGAGCGGGAAGTGGGGGTGGGGGTGTATGCAGACCCAAAAAGTTGATATTATTACTATTATATATTTTTAATCTCTTATTAATAAGATTGGAGGGTTTCATGAAAAAAAGGGCGTAGTCAGAAGGGTCTCTAGGCCCTTTTTTAGTCGCTACGCCTACTCTTAAACGGAACGTTGTGTAGAATCAGCTCTAGAAAGAATCATGTTTTCTTTTCTCTTTATTCCCTATATTTATTTTAATATTCTTTATTTCTCTATAATAAAGTGAAGAAGTGGAGGAGGGGAGGGAAAGATTCAGGAGGAGGGGAAACATTTCGAAAAGCATCTTTATTATTTGCCAGGGTACACAAGTTTTTGCAAAATCCTCCCTATAATTTTCACTGGAAATCAAAAACTATAAAGGGTGTACGCAAAATATCAAAATTCAATTTAGTTTTCAAGCCCTTCTTCAATAAATCTTGTCAAGTATTACTAGGTACTATTTAGCCGCGTGTGGCTCGAGGCTTGGAATAATTGATTTTTTGAAACCTGCACTTTTTATTGAAACTTGATTTAATCGACTGGTAAACAGGAGGGCGTGGGTTCAATCCCAGCCGAGGTATGGAATTTTATCCTCATATAATTTGAGAATTTGATGCTGGAGTAAAGGGACTTATCAGTCCTATGCGAGCAGTATAAATAAGCACTATTATTATTATATAAGTAGTAGCCTACTGCTGGAGTAAAGGGACTTTTCAGTCCTATGCGAGCAGTATAAATAAGCACTATTATTATTATTAGTATTAATTTGTAAGTTCAATTTATCAGCTAGTAGGTACCTAAATACATTTATTTCAAAACAGGAGAGCAAGTTTTGTGCAGGCTCAGCAAGGAATACAACTGGATTGTAACATTCCGGAATCCATTCTCCTATCATCAAATGGCAATGACAATGCAAAGTTACATTAGAGAGGAGGTGGAGAAGGAAGATGAGGAGGAGAAGGAGGAGGAGGAGAAGAGGAAGGAGAAGGAGGAGAAGAAGAAGAAGAGGAAGGAGGAGGAGGAGAAGAAGAAGAAGGAGAAGAGGAAGGAGAAGGAGGAGGAAGAGGAGAAGGAGAAGCAGGAGGAGGAGAAGAAGAAGAAGGAGGAAGAGGAGAAGGAGGAGCAGGAGGAGGAGAAGAAGAAGAAGGAGAAGAAGGAGGAAGAGGAGAAGGAGGAGCAGGAGGAGGAGAAGAAGAAGAAGGAGGAGGAAGAGAACAAAGAGGAGATGAAGAAGAAGAAGAAAAAAAAACAAACTTTGTTTTTTCACTTGCTGTGCGATCTAGGGATGTCAAGATTAGAATGCAAGATTTCAATGCTAACAGGAAGATAGGGAGGGTTTCCTTTTTTGTTTGGTAAATGGCTTTTTTGTCGTTTTTCTCTCTAAATGCGGAAAAATCACTCTCGCCAGAGGAAGCAACTGAAGAGGGACAGGCAAGTGAAACATTGATGATTTCTAACTTGCTTGTGGTGGTGGTTTTTTTTACCCTTTGTCTTTTTCGGTAGATTTTCGCCGAATGCAGCATGGCACGTCACTAAAACCCTCAGTAGTAAAAAAAGAGATGGGAATTTCAATGTCGTTTTTATTTCATAGCAATGAAACAATTGCTACATTACACGCGAGTGGTCTGTGTCGTATGCATCATCAGATGGGCGAGAAGACAATACTTCCTACTTGGGTGCTGGGTCCACACGAGAACACCGGAAAGTAATCCTTAAACAAATTTACGAATCTAGAATAGAATCTTTTTCGTTTCTCCGCCTTTTCCCGTGTACAGACGGGGTCGGCGTTTTTCATCAACCTCTCAATCAGCCCTAAGTAGGATTTTACTTTTGTCTTTTTCAGGAGGTATCTAGTTAGTTTTTGGTTGAATGGAGGATGGAACGTCACTAAAACCCTCAGTGGTAAAAAAAGATGACAATTTCAATGTCGTTATTATTTCATAGCAATGAAACTATTACTACATTAGACTCATGTGGTTTGTGTCGTAGCATGACCACCCCGTAGTATGTCCCGCATGAGATAGGCGAGAAGACAATACTTCCCATTTAGGAGCTGGGTCAACACGAGAATACCCGAAAATTACCCTTAAACAAATCTGTCAATTTAGGATACTCAATACCTAGAATATTGACTTTTTTTCTTCCTTTGAGGCGTTTCAACACCACGGACTGTAGGTCATTTGGGCCGACGACTGATGGTATTGACTTACCCGCAGACACGATATGGAACACACAGGGTACTCTCTGATGGCCGATCTTGTTGGATCAAATTTTACGAGTGGATGCCCTTCGCACTCAACCTTTGCTATTTCTTTAGCAAGGGAAATTCAGGCTGGTATACTCCCTGTTTAACGAACCCCCAGCCAGACAAGAATCTAGGATACTGAATATTTTATTTTATTTATTCGCAATCTAAGCAACAAAGGCCATGTGTGATACTGAATATTTAGATTTAGAATATTGACTTGTTTCGACTTACCCGCAGACACGATATGGAACACACAGGGTACCCTCTGATGGCCGATCTTGTTGGAACCCCAGCAGATGAGAGTTCCATAGTCCAGCTCCGAGTTAGGGGAGTAGGCTACCACACTGAGAGTTCCGGACCTGAGGGGAGAGATGGACACAGGATGAGAAACGCTGAGTCTGGTATGGGTTATGTTTGTGTGTCCAAAATTGGACCGTTTAGAGAAAACTAGAATTCTATTAGACAGAGAAAAAGTGAAGAGAATAGACATGTGGTTACACAATACCATGATTAATAATAAATAATAATAAAATAATAATAATAAGATTACAAATTACAGTTCTTTCCGAGCCTACATTTGCTTTAGCCAAGTACATTTGCTTTCACATCCCTATTAAAACTAACAAAATACATATCAAGAGTATCCAATGTCCACATCTGGTACCAAGTGCCTATTAGGGGCAAATCTTGTATGTAGGTATAAACATTAGGGTAAAAGCTTGTTCAAGGTGCTACTATCTCTCCCAATAGTTGTGTCACCATTTTTTGGGAAATTTCGGGATCAGCAACGCAATAATTATTATTGAATCATAATGAAAAGAAAAACAAAACTACATAATTAGGTATTTAGGTAGAAGAAGGGGGGGGGGAACATAATTATTTAGGTAGTTTGGTAGATACGCAGAGATCCTTACAATATTTATTTTTAGAAACTTTATAGGTACCTGCTGCATACTTCTAGAGAATCTAGAGACAGAAACTCATTATTTTTGCAATGTAATAAGATCTACAATGTTTCCACTTACAATAATAATATTATAGCAGCATGTAAGAATATTGTAAGTTTTGTTCCAACCAACAGACAAAAGATAAATGTGCTTTCTCTTTCTTTCTCTCTCTCTCTTTTTCTCTCTCACACACTCTCCTTCTTTCTTTAGCTGTTGTTCTCTCTCTCTCTCTCTCTCTCTCTCTCTCTCCCTATCTTTTCTTTCTTTGTCGCTCTTTCTTTCTCTTTTAGATAAATTCTCTTTTTCTCTCTTATTCTATCTTCCTTTTTATTTCCCTTTCTCCTTCCTGTTAAGCTCTCTCTCTCTCTCTCCCTCCCTCCCTCTCTCCAGTTTATAAGCTCTATTCTCTGTTTCTCTTCCATCATAATCTTTGAGTTACATTGGTATATAATAA
>NW_007382521.1:6595-8981 GCF_000475195.1 Diaphorina citri | reverse complement strand
AAAAAAAAAAAAAAAAAAAAAAAAAACAAATCTTCGACATCGTTTTTCTCGTCATTAGTCTCATTATTTGAACACTTCGATGACCTCTTCCTCTGATAGAGTAGAATTTCTACTGTATACCTATTCTTCCTATTATAAGATTTTTAAACTTTTTTCTTTTTTTTAGGGCACTTAAATTAGGAACACTTAAATTTTAATAGCGTAGTTGTTTACTTGAAGGGTTGGTAGCGCTTCCAACTACATTTCAACCAAAATAGTCCCTCTACTTGTACTAGGTAGGTTGTATTTTACAATTTGTATGAATGCCTAATGGTGCAGTTGCATTTGGGTAAAATTTATGATTAAAAGGTCGATTTCTATGAAAAAAGCTGTGAAAAATCCAAATCTGAGGTCAAAACTTCGAAAAAATAACTGTAGAAGGTCGAAAATTTAATTTTTATTTTCTTCAGGAGATGCGCAGAAACGTATGCGCACAAACATGAACTGCGCAGAAATACATGCGCACAAACAGATTAATGTGTTGCCTGCGAGGGAGCTTTGCTCGTAACATTTAATGTGACGTCATCGCGTACGGCAGCGTATGCCGTGACGTCAAAGTTCAAGATTTACCGAAATTTTTAAATGGATTTATCTCGGGATCTAGAAGTCGTGGAAGAAAAAGAAAAGTTCCGGAATCCCTCATTTTCCCAGCTTTTTGACTTTAAAACAAGTAAGCGCAACTGTTCTATTATTCTAGTTATGCAACGTTCAATAAAACAACCAGGCTTGCACAGTGCATACGCCAATAAGTCACTTTCTAGGTTTCTATTTCTACAAATATTCTTTCCATAACATAGGTACCCACTACACTGGTAGGCAGTGTAGTAGGTATATTTTAGGTCCAGAAAGGAGTCGTTTTATGACAATTCGAATGTTTCCAACCAATGGATTTATCTCGGGATCTAGAAGTCGTGGAAGAAAAAGAAAAGTTCCGGAATCCCTCATTTCCCCAGCTTTTTGACTTTAAAACAAGTAAGCGCGACTGTTCTATTATTCTAGTTATGCAATGTTCAATAAAACAACCAGGCTTGCACAGTGCACACGCCAATAAATCACTTTCTAGGTTTCTATTTCTACAAATATTCTTTCCACAATATACCTACCACACTGGTAGGCAGTGTAGTAGGTATATTTTAGGTCCAGAAAGGAGTCGTTTTATGACAATTCGAATGTTTCCAACACGGATGTCGTCTATCCTCCTCTATCCCGCACTGTTCATTCCAGTTCAAGTGAGATGGAAAAATAAACCTCAAGCAATGAGTAATATAAAAACGAGAAATAGGTAAAAAAAAAAATATTATTATTATTATTATTATTATTATTATTTACGCTGCACAAATCTCGAGGTATTGCTTTGGGGAATCTCCCCCCCCACCACCACCCCCTCCTGTACTCTGTGTGTATAATATTTACCTTTATCTCTGGCCTTGTTATCATTATCATTTGTTTCTTGTTATTATTATTTCTATTATTATCATTATTAATCAACCAAGCCAAGTGAATATTGAAATCAGTCCGCTCAAAACTTCGGACAAGTAAACCCTTGAAATCCAGGAAAAAAAATCTAGAGGTACCTGGAAAAAATTTCCCAGGCTGGATTTTATCATAATAGGAAGAAAATGTTCTCTCTCTCTCTCTCTCTCTCTCTCTAAAAAGTTTCTTGTAATGAATGTTTTTTTTCGTCTTCTTTCTTTCTCCCTTTTTTTTATATATTAGTATTTTCCTAAGGTGGTACCTATATTAATTACCCATGGCCTATGATTTATTTACCTAATACATTATGTATAGGTACTTACAATTATGGTGGAGACGTAGAGCATCTAAGACTATTATATTCTCGTAATAGTCAATACTCTAAAAAAAGGAGTTCTCTGGACCCTAAATATGATACCAAAATATACATCCATTTGTTGGTTCTAAAGAACTTGGTATGAATCACTGACGCAGGCATTTGTTAGGAATATATATACAATTTTTTACAATTATCGGACCTATATTAAAATACATGTATTTCTAATTTTTTTGGTAATTTCCTATTTTATTGTAATATGATTTATGTAAAGTAAAGAAACACCAAGTTTTTTTCACCTGACGATAGAAAAATCAAATTTCGAAGCCAAGATGCGCCCCCGGTGCCGGGGCCGGCTTGAACTTTGTCATTTTTTCTGAAAAAAAGGCTAAATTTACAAATCTTCCCCCAGATTTTTTTCTAATTTTTTTTTAAACATTTTTCTGGGCGGTGTTAATAGCAAAAATACCAGGTACCATTATATTCCATTTTTAAATTAATATAAATTTTTTTTCAAATATTTACAAGTTACGATTCGCTGCCCAGCTGCAAGGATCA
>NW_007382521.1:0-6551 GCF_000475195.1 Diaphorina citri | reverse complement strand
TTCCAGTTACAGCAGTGAGAAATGGATGGTGAAATTGGGACATCCACTAATTTTCTATAGTTTTCATTCTTCAGTTGCACTAGTTCCAGAAGTGAGAAATGGATAGTGAAATGGACACATCCACCAATTATCTAATTTTTCAGTCTTCAATTACAGCAGTGAGGATTATTATTATTATTATTATTATTATTATTATTATTATTATTATTATTATTATTATTATTATTATTATTATTATTATTATTATTATTATTATTATTATTATTATTATTATTATTATTATTATTATTATTATTATTATTATTATTATTATTATTATTATTATTATTATTATTATTATTATTATTATTATTATTATTATTATTATTATTATTATTATTATTATTATTATTATTATTATTATTATTATTATTATTATTATTATTATTATTATTATTATTATTATTATTATTATTATTATTATTATTATTATTATTATTATTATTATTATTATTATTATTATTATTATTATTATTATTATTATTATTATTATTATTATTATTATTATTATTATTATTATTATTATTATTATTATTATTATGTTTTTAATAAAATCACAAAAATCAAACAACAAAAAAAAATCGAAGCAAACCGTAGCACCCTGAGGGGTTTTGATTTTTGTTTTCAGAGAGTAGGACAAAGGTAAAATTTGAAACCTCAAGCAAAATAAACTCGTTAAAAAAAACCTGGGTTAGTTTAGGGTACACAATTTTCAACAACCCTATCTACCTGTGTAACGAAGGCAGTGTAGAGGTACATCTAAATTCTAACATATACCAATTTTCTCTGGACTTGTAGACCTTTAGGCCTACCGCTCATTGGAAACGTAGTCACTCAAAACAGCTCAGCCTCAGAATTTAAATCTATGAAAATATTACAGACTTCTCATAGAGCGAAGAACGAAAAGAAGAACGAAAACGAAAAGAGAAGAACTTACTTCTTACTTATTTATCGTGTCCAGCATATGTCTCAAATCATGTCCATCCAGAAAATAGCAGGAGTGATAGAAGGGAACGACAAATTCAAAGAGTTGAGAGTAAAAAGTTCTATTCGAACGACTCCAATGTGACTCACAATATGTGAAAGGTTATCATTTTCATACGCTTGTATTTTGAGGAGACATCGCCAGACTCTGTGCTACTAAAAGTCAGACCGGGGACAAGGACTCTAATATTTGTTATAATTTCCCTCTGTGAATATCTAACTCTCAATAAAAAGTCACACCAGTAGGCTAGCCAATGTGCTACAGGCCTAGCTCAACCACAACAGTCTAGGCGCGCGCGGGGTCAAAAACTACAAGTTTGTCTCCAATTTTATTTGCAAACTTGTCCAATTAGTTCTAAAAGTTGACAAAATGGACGCTTGTTCTCCCCTGAGCTGCTGAATGTGGCCGTCTGAATTATTTGGACGCCTGTAGGTATTGTTAGAGAAATTTTCGGGTTAAATTTGAAAACAGAAAGAAAACTTGGGTTTTAACCTCATTTTCCCCTTCTTGTTTCCTTTACGACAAGGTAGAAGAGTAGGAATGAAGAACTATAATGAAGCACGTGGCTATAGGTACCTAAGCTCCTTGTTTCAATCAAAGTCAGACACCAGATATCTATCTATTTATCTATATCGAGGTAGGATATAAATTACTCACTGACTCACCTATACCTACAATACAAATTCTAACCCTCTTCTAGGTGTTCTATAGAATTTAATCTAATCTTATACCTATAGGTACTTACTTTATGCTTGAACCAACTTTCAATCTAGGTATTTTTATTTTTAATTACATGTGATTATTATTTTTATTATTATCTTATTTATTTTTTTCAAGATTTACATTCCGTATCTTCTTTAAATCTGAAAGCGAAATTTTCAAAATAGGTAGGTAACGAGAATTTAAGCATGAGGATTTCTTCGGAAGAATGATGCTTGTGTTTTCCAAGTTTGTAATATTTTATTCAACGAAAAACTTGCTTGGGAACTTTTTAGAGGTAGGTATACCTAGGTATTTCTCGAACTTTGTTGTGTAATACTTCCATCTCAGAGAAGAAAGTTCCACATGCAGGTAGGTCGGTACACAACATGGTATAGGTATATGTACCTACTTGATATACATAAAACAAACATAGTAGGTACCTAACTATACGGGTTTCTTTTCAGCATGATGAAATTTGAAAAGTTGAGCTTTTTTTCTTGTCCTTGTGAATTGATGAATGATTATGGGTAGGTATTAGGTATCCAGGTAAATCAGATCTTCTTTTGTATAAAGTTTATTTACTTACTGAATGATATGCAAAAAAGAAGGTCAAAACGCTCAATTTATTGTTGTATTTACTGGGTTGAGAATTTTATAGGATAGGGAATTTTAATAAAATTCTGTAAAGCATAAAGTTTTTGAGCTTCGTTATAGGCCTTGTCTCTATTGTTGAATTTTAGTATTTTTATTATTAAATCATGATTTTTCTCCTCACATTCCTGCGATTTCATCACAGGGATCTTGATGATGGAATGTTAACTGTGTTTAACCATATTAAAATGCTTGTCACAACTGTCGTTATCTAAAGTTACCTACACCTCGATGAATTTAACGACTTGACTTGGACTCGAACCACCAACCTCTGCCACAGACCCCAACTTTTTTTTTTTTTTTTTTTTTTTAGTTATGATTGTAAAATAAGCAAATAGGTGGGACCTATAGACCTAACTAGTAAAAAAATTCGTAACACCATAATTGATAACTTCATGTTCTCTCTCTTTCTCTTTCTCTCTCTCTCTCTTTTTCTCTCTCTCTCTATTTCTCTTTCTCTCTCTCTCTCTCTCTCTCTCTCTCTCTCTCTATTTCTCTCTCTTGGGAAGTTTCATAAAGGAAACTGCAAGTGCTATGGTCTTATCGTCCCGAGAGCGAGGAGAGAAGGAAAAGACAGGATAGGAGAAAGCCAGCCGTTCCGAGAACGAACCTTATCGGATGTTTACAATAAAATCCGCCCTGGGCGGGAATCGAACCCTCGACCTAGAGCTTACAAGGCAGACGTGTTCCACGCTAACTAGGCTGCCAAATTGTTTTTAGTAGACCATAGACAATTGCGTCAGGAATATTCAGGGTTCAAAAACGCAAACACCTCATTTTCGAAAAAAATGTTCGATAGGCTCTGTTGTTTCTGAAAGACCAATATCTCTCCCTTTGTCCCGTTCCCAACATTTCACCCAGCAGATTCTTAACGTACCTATATGTACATACCGCGATCACTCTAAAGCTGATTGAGAGGCCGACGACAAACGCCGACCCCGTCTGAACATGGGAAAAGGCGAAGAAGAAGAAGAAGAAGATGAAGAGTGAGAGAGTAAATCTGTGTTAGTAAGTAAACCTCCACCTCTACACACTTGTGTTCCTTTGTGTATTTGAACATTAATTTGTTTCATGAAGTTAATATTAAAGCAGTTGAGAAAATTCCATGGATTCCTTTGTCTTGAAATGCGCTGTATTGAACGGGAAATACATTCCTGAGCTTTGTTTTGCTATTAGAGGTACCTCTTAAACAATTCTCAGAATACAATTCAAATTTAGAATGTTCTAACACAGTGTTTCCCAACCTGGGCGATATCGCCCCCTTGGGGGCGATGGAGATTTTCATGGGGGCGATGAAGCCTTAGGGGGCGATATGGGGGGCGATCAATAAAAGGAGCGATAAAGGGGGCGATGGCTATCTAGGGGCAAAAATATAAGCAGGTACCTACTTAGTTATTTTAGTCTTAAAAAAATAAATCCGAAGAGGAGAGAGAGAAAAATATTGCACGTGAGTCCGAGTTTTGCCGAGCAATCCCGAGATTTATCATTATAATCTTATTTTACATTATTTGTTCCAGGTGTACCTCAAAGTACAAAACCCTTGGAGGACAAAGGAGATCTTCTTATAGTTGACCAGGTAAAAATCGAATCAATATTCAATCAAAATAGGTTAATAAAAATGCATATTAATTATATTTATTTATGGGTGGAGCTGTGCCTCCTTTCCCACTCCTATCTTTATTACTAAATTCGATTTTTCTCTTCAAAGGAAACACATCGAATCATGTTTTATCGGAACCAAGGACCACAAGTTCTAAGCTCGGACAAAACAAAAAATCTGGTGTGAACATCACACGACTTTCCTTATCCTATTGAATGATGCTTATTTTTATGTTCTATAGTAACTTTTACAATATCTCTAACCGTTTAGTCAGTATAGCTGAAAACCGCCAAAAAACGGTCGAAATCTGTCCAAAAGCGGTCAAAATACCGCCAAGCGCAGCAACCATCTCAAACAAACGTTTTGTGTTGCATCCTTGTCACATTTGGGAACTACATACCAAATTTCAAGTCTCTAGCTCATACCGTTCCCGAGATATTGTTAAATTACACCGAAAACCGCCAAAAAACGGTAAAATGCCGCCAACCGTTGCACCGATCCTAACCAAAAGTTTCGTGTCGCATCCTTGTCACATTTGACATCTACATACCAAATTTCAAGTCTCTAGCTCTTACCGTTCTCGAGATATTTTGTTTACAGACAGACACACACTTTGACGGACCAATGGCTGAAACTTTGGATTTAGGCTCTAAGGACCTCAAAACGTGTTTTGGCACTAAAAACTGAACATCGAAAATTTGACTTCTCAATAAGGTACATTTTCCCTTTTTTTTTTTCCCGTTTTTTTTTTTTTTTTTTTTTGGTTCCCTCAAAATAAGCTGGCGGTTCCCTCAAAATGGGCTCGCGGTTCCCAGGGAACCGCGGTTCCCGGTTTGGCCACCCCTGCTATATACCTATACATATTATATGTATTTTACTTCCCTAGGATCATATCCCGAGGGAAAGCCTTAGCTTGAGACATGGTGAGGGACAGGATTAGGTATTTCTACCTCTCCAGTCGAACTTTTCATATACGTTTTGGTTTCAAAATTCCTATTTTTATTTATATTTTACCTCTCAGAGTTTTTTTTTTTTTACTTGTGTTGACATTATTTTTATTATTTTTAAAACTCGGTAACTTTTCTCAATTTGTTTTATTTTTAGTCAGCTCCCATGGCGTAGTGGTCACTGCGCTCGCCTTGCACGCGGGAGACCCGGGTTCGATTCCCGGCGGGGTCAAGAAATTTGTATCAAGCAAATGATTGACTCCGTGACTGGATGTTGCGGGGCCCACTCAGCCTCGTGAGGAAAATGAGTAGCTATGACATATAAATGCGCAATGCGCATAGCGATCGGTGCCAGCATGGTAGGTAAACATTGGATGTTAGGATTATTGAGATATTGGGAAAAATCCTACAATGCTGCGGTGAGCACCAAAGTTGTGATATAATAACACAAAGAAACTGCATTTACATTACATTACAATTTGTTTTATTTATAGGGGAAATACGAGTATTTACGTTTCCCAAAGGTACATACCTCCCCTAACCTACATACCTTCTCTGACCTAGGAAGGTATACGGAAGTAAATTCCTGCAGACTTGCATCTTTTTATGATACCTCCCCTAACCTACATACCTTCTCTGACCTAGGAAGGTATACGGAAGTAAATTCCTGCAGACTTGCATCTTTTTATGATTTTTTTTATAGGTACCTAGGTAATACCCTATTTTAGGTAGGTACACAAGAAGGATTGCGTACCAGATGCAATATAAATATTTATAGTACACGTTTTATCACATACCTATGACATCGAGTAGATAATATACCAATGTACATTGGACTTCTAAAAAGCTTCTCTTACATTAGCAGATGTTAATGAGTGGACTTATTACTAGTAGTAGTAATGAGTCTAATTAAAGTAGGTACCTAATCATTTCTTATTACCAGGTAGGTATAATGAGTTTTGTTTAATGTTGTTTCTAAAAATTGTTTCTAACTCGAGCCTCGGGCCTTTGGACTACGATACGGAAGTAAATTCCTGCAGACTTGCATCTTTTTATGATTTTTTTTATAGGTAGGTAATACCCTATTTTAGGTATAGGTACACAAGAAGGATTGCGTACCAGATGCAATATAAATATTTATAGCACACGTTTTATCACATACCTAATATGACATCGAGTAGATAATATACCAATGTACGTTGGACTTCTAAAAAGCTTCTCTTACATTAGCAGATGTTAATGAGTGGACTTAGTACTAGTAGTAGTAATGAGTCTAAAGTAATCATTTCTTATTATAAGGTAGGTATAATGAGTTTTGTTTAATTTGAAGTTCACTCGTTCTGTCCCTCTGCCTCAAACTTGCCACCTTTCTAACTCGAGCTTCGGGCCTTTGGACTACAAGTTTAATATTTTACAATAGAATTTTCTATCATTATAATCTTATTTTACATTATTTGTTCCAGGTGTACCTCAAAGTACAAAACCCTTGGAGGACAAAGGAGATCTTCTTATAGTAGACCAGGTAAAAATCGAATCAATATTCAATCAAAATCTTATATTATAAGAACGAGATCCATTCACAGTTCATATTTCACACACTGATCGCTCTATCTCTAGAACCACAACA
>NW_007382520.1:0-8918 GCF_000475195.1 Diaphorina citri | reverse complement strand
AGATAGATAGATAGACAGAGAGAAACAGACTTAAGGGAAGAAGGGAAAGCGGTGTTTCCCTTAGTTTCGAGGTAAACCACGCCACTGGGGCAAAGTTTATTACAACACTAACGAAGACGAGAGAGGAAGAGAGAAAGATAGATAGATAGAGAGGGAGAGAGAGGGGGGGAGGGAGAGAGAAAAGAGAGAGAGAGAGAGAGGAGAATAAACATTGAACTTTTTTTCCACGTACTTATTTAATGTTCGTATAAATGATGGCAATTTTAGAGGCGCGCCACTGGGGGCAGGTAGTTAGTAACACTAACGAAGACGAGAGAGGGAGAGAGAAAGATAGATAGAGAGAGAGGGAGGGAGAGAGAAAAGAGAGAGAGAGGAGAATAAACATTGAACTTTTTTTTCACGTACTTATTTAATGTTCGTATAAATGATGGCAATTTTAGAGCCGTTTAAAAAATGTAACATCATGGTTTAATCTTACAAAGTTGCGTTTGCAATATGAATGGAGGTGAATTGGATAGACCTGAGCTGTCTGTAAAACATCGGAGTTTTAGAGGCGTTTAAAAAATGTAACATCGTGGTTTAATCTTACAAAGTTGTGTTTGCAATATGAATGGAGGTGAATTGGATAGACCTGGCCTGTCTGTAAAATATCTCGTATAAAGAAGTTTATGGCAGCGGTTTAAAAATAAATAAGTGGAAAGCTCCACCTAGAATTATGGTGTACGCGTGCGGACTGCTCAAGTTCAATGGAAACTTAGCGACCGGAGAGAGACCGGTGTTAAACCACGCACCAGTTAATCCCACCGGACGTTAACCCTACTGGACGTTAACCCCGGCAAGACATGCGAATAAGCAGTGAAAATTAAACATCGGAATAAGAGGTTATTTTCTAATTTTTGAGAATGGGAAATTTAATGGTACAGTTTTTAGCGCGGTGGCTTTCGAATCTGGCGGTTAGTGGTTCGTATTCAAGTAAAGTGATAATGATAACATTGAGTGAGGTTTAAAAGTGGGTATTAATCAGGGAACTATATTTGTGACGGTTTAAATTTACTTAGAAAGTAGGCTCTGCCCGAAAGTCGAAATACAGATCTTCAGTAACCGGTATTCTACATCCTTTTCCCTCCACCCTAATGATAGGTACCAAATGCCGGTACCCTTAACAATCAGAATAGCGTCAGAACTTCTAAAATAATATGAAAAAGGAAATAAGGAATTCCAAAACCCCCTCCTATCTTCCTTTTGTTTCTTAACCCATGTCTCGAACGGAAAGCCCTATTAGTGTTCTTGAGGCCCACAGTGCTCCCACTAATGGAACAGAAGGATAATTTATCACTGTATTAGACATTCAGATGCTATTGGTTTAACTAAGTAGTAGCTACCAGAAATAGTCAGCTTGGTTCTCCTATCCTGTCCTCCTTCCTTCGATTTCGGACCGATAAGACCTTAGCAGTCACAGTTCCCTCTATCATTTTTTTTTTTTTAAGTACCTACCTGTAGCACCTCTATGACTTTAATAAATTTGGCACATTAATATCATTTCGTGCATGTACAATAATCATAGTTGTACATTCAAGTTTTAAGTTTATTGCATTACTTTATCTGTTGATCGAATTAAATGATTGCAAGAACTTTTTACTCTCCGATTTCTTGGTGAAATTAACAACCTAGAACGAAAGTAGGGAAAATTCAGAGATAACCCATAGGGACCTACTTGATATACTGCTATAACATGAAGAACGGACTTACCTACTGAAGTACCCTCATACAGGGAGAGCCAAAAGTCCTGTGATGCCCCCCCCCCCCCTAATATTAGATATCCAAGCCACCTTCTTCCCTCCCCCCTCATTAAGTACAAGTAGATTTTTTTTTCTTCTTACTCAATATCAGGCGTACGTGTCAGGTCTACCTGATAGTGAGCGGATGGCCTTAGAAATCCTGAATCATACATTGTAGGTAGTCACACACTTTCATTGCTCTTATTTACAGCTTTTCCGGTAAAAAGTGGCGGCTTTCCAGAAGTGCCTATGTCAGCATTACGAACCTTTGCCTCCATGTATCAGAGTATTGGAAATCAGTATGTATTTTTGGTCCGATTTTTTTGGTACACCCTGAAGAATAATTATGGTGTACGCGTGCGGACTGCTCAAGTTCAATGGAAACTTAGCGACCGGATCGAAACCGGTGTTAAACCACGCACCAGTTAACCCCACCGGACGTTAACCCTACTGGACGTTAACCCCGGCAAGACATGCGATTAAGCAGTGAAAATTAAACATCGGAATGAGACGTCATTTTCTAATTTTTGAGAGGAAATTTGATGGTGTTGTTTTTAGTGCGGTGGACTTCAGATCTGAAGGTTGGTGGTTCGTATTCGAGTGAAATCATAAGATTTTGTAATTTGTATTTATCAGGGAACAACATTTGTGACAGTTTTAATCTACCTAAAAAAGTAGACTCTGTGCGAAAATCGAAATCTTCACTAACCGGTATTCTCCACCCTTAATGATAGGTACCAAATGCCGGTACCCTTAACTAACAGAATAGCGTCAGAACTTCTAAAATAATATGAAAGGAAATAAGGAATTCCAAAGCTCCCTCCTATCTTCCTTTAGTTTCTTAACCCATGTCTCGAACGGAAAGCCCTTTTTTTCGGCACAAAAGGTGACTTTAATCATAGTATAAAGAAGTTTATGGCAGCGGTTTAAAAATAAATAAGTGGAAAGCTCCACCTAGTGGCGTAGCTTAACTCCATTCACAAAAAGCCCACTCTAAGGCTTAGGTGTTGGGGCAAAGAAACCCAAAAGATGGGTTGGGTTAAAAGCTTTTATAAATCCAAAGTTACCTATCCCAATTTGTTTCTTCCCTTTCCTTCTTTTAATTTCTTTTCTTCTTTTCCTTCTCCTCCTCCTCTTTCTCCTCTTCTTCTTCACCTAGTGGTTAGATCCAATGAGACATGGAATGTTCGGAATTCCGTCACCACGGTGACACGTACAAGGTGCAATCTATGCAAATAGGTGTACACTTATAAGATACTATCTATGTATCTATCTCAGTTTCAAGGTCACATGACTGATCAAGGCGTGCTGGTTTGATAACAGATCACCTGGAACAGAGATAAGACCATGGTGAAGATAATGTCAGGATGCCACGCTATCTGGGCAAAACCTGGGCAACATCTATACCTATGTATCTAGGCAATACCTATATTGTCTATATCTCTATATCTATGAAGATAGTAATATCTAGATAGGCAAAATCCTATGAGTCATCATGAGTAATTGTTATTCACCACAGAGGTGTGGATTGAGACGTTTTTATTTATTTATATATTTATTTTTTTACTTGGTTATTTATTTATTCATGTTATGGATATTTTTTTCCGCAATACTAGGTTGCCTTCGGAGTCCTCAGACACTTCAGAGATGGTGATTAGCTGATTAGTATGCAAGGGGAAATTATCCAGACTGGACCCTAACATCAAAGATGAGTGATTTTTAATTTTATCAATTACAAAAACATCATTCTGGTAAGATTCATTTGCACTTATGTATTTGTATACCTACTGTATATACTGAAGGGAAAAGACAAGAAGGTAATCAGGTACCTATGCAAGTGCCAAGTAGTCAGATTTAGCTAGCTAGGCAGGTAGTTAGTTAGGTAATATTAATAAATGTAGGCAATTGCCTCAATAGGTTAGGAACAAACATAACTGCCCGGCAAACCCCACCAGCCTAACACCACTTGATCTCTGGACAAGTCCAACCAAGGTTGCCTCCTTCCTGGAGTTCAAGACAAAGAGGGAGTGTGAAGAGGAACAGTAGTCTGCTGCCGCTGCTGCTACATACAACAACAAAGTCTTTTTTTTTTCATCCAATTTGCCTGTTAAATTCGTTAAAAACTTCTTTTAGATGAGGCCTGGGGTGCTTTCGAAAAAAGTCTAAAATGGTCCACAGAAAAATTGAGCCTTGTCATCAATAAATAATAATAATCAATATTCCATGAACTATGCAGACAGTAGGTACGAGATTAATTTTATTTCAACCAAAAGGAAATCGAAAACAAGTCCCTATAGGTATGTCGTTACAGTAAAAAAATACCCACCTTGTACAACTTGTGAAGGAATCCGTAGTCAGCCCCTTTCTTGAGAAATTTACTGGCCGTACTGACAACCCTAACTAGCCTAGCTAGCTGGCAGTTCTTTAAAGGGTTCTCTCTGCTTATAAAGGCCAAGCACAAGTCCTCACGATGGTTGACTGCGGTTCAGGACGAGCCAGCCAATTTAACATGGCTAGAGCTAGAGACCATCACCCCGGTGTATAGCAGATACAAAAATATATCTTTTCTTTATTCTGCTTTTGCCATTCGGCGAAAGCTAAAGCCGCTAAAACAACAACAACACCCTTAAGTACCATAGAAAGTTGTCTATCATGGCCAGGGTACAGCATACCACAGCCGGTGAACCTTATCTTTTTGACTTGAGGCTCGTTAAATCTCAACAGTATGACAAGACACGAACCCCTGAAATGTCCAAAAATAACACTTTTCTCCGACTAAATCAAGTGCTCAGGAAAGATGGATTTAATTTATTTTCTGATACTTACGAGTATGTAGGTAGTTGTAGAGCTTAGCTAGTAGGAATACCTAGTAGATAAAATTGACAGGCAGAGATTTAGGAAGCATTTCTAGCTAAGTCACTAGGATGTACTAATCTCCTTATGCTCTTTTATTTTAATAAATACAATTTTTGATTATTTTTCTACCCTTTCCTGACAAGTCCCAGCAGAATAAACAGGACATATTCCAGTCTAAATTTAGATTATTCTCACTGAATTCAGGGAATAATATGGGGTGGACAGCCATTGGGCAACTGAGGGCACTAGGATACAGTGTTTATAGATTATTTATGTCACCTTCCACTACATTACGTTTCAACGGGAGCGAGATTTGTGCGAAATTCGAAAATTTGTGTGAAAAGCTAACTTTCAAGTTTGTTTGGATGACATAAATTCCAACGCGGAAGGTCTCCTGGGGCCCTTGAAATGGTTTCGAGCAAAATTACCGCTGACTTTAAGGGCTGAAATCTTTCCACTGTAGTTGAAGTCTTTTCGTTTTCTTTAAATCCCCGAGTTCCTACCTCCCCTCCCACCTATTCCCATTTTTATGTGCTTTTCTCTTTGTTTCATATTCTCTTTTTACTTTCCTATTCTATCCCGTTGTCTGATTGGTCTCTGCTGACTTTTTTTGCTATCTAATATTTATCTACCTACTTCTTAGCGCATCTGTGTACCTTCCTACCTTTGTAGGGTGATTTATTTTGTGAATGTTCTACAGTGAGGCTCCCAGGAATTAAGCAGGGAAAATCTGTGGAACATTTGGTTTCGGATTCACGAAACTGAATGTCATTTATAATATTTGCCTATCTAACTATCTACGTATAGCTATGTATTTATGAGGGAATATTTTGTAATTAAATAATTAAATAAAGTTGTAATTAAATAAAGTAAGTATGTTTTCTTTTTCTTCTTCCTCTGTCCATACTTGACTAACTCGATAAAAGAAAGAAGAGCGTTTTTGTTTGAAGCTCCAATGGTTCGATTATTGCTACGGTTTTTCTTCGGTTGAAATCATAGTGAAGTCGTTTGGAAATTTCGTTGAATAATAGCGCAAAATTATTACAATATCTACATAATTACGTTAGGTAAAATTATTATAAATATCTTATAGGAACAAATGTACCCCAATGTGATTCTATTCTTGAGATGGTTGGATGAATTTTTAGGTATCCATTTCTACAGCCCAAAGCTAATTGAGGGAAATAGGACATGGGCGAAGCTACCATAATATATGTGTATGTTTTGTGGTAAGAATGTACCTTCCTAGATTGGTCCATAGTCCATAGATTCCAGAAAAAATCCGGGGTCCCGGGTTCGATTTCCCTAAGTGTAAAATTCTTTCCGTAGTGCTACCTTCGACTTTTCATTGTAACATTATTGTATTTTGTACGTAAAATGCAAGATTTATGTATTTTTTACAACCAATAAAGGGTCTCGTTACTATTACCTTTCCATAGTTCTACCTTTTGTTACTAGATTACTTAAAGTTCACTAGCAAATTACCTATGCCAGTACATTTCAACTACCTACCCATAAGTGCATTATTAACGACATATTAGGAACGCTTCATTCATTGAGTAGCAAAGCCTTGCGTCATAATATGGATTGCCTTACATGCCCAGGGCCGTACTCAGGGGGTTTTAACCAGTCCCATTTGCCCTGGGGCCGGGCTCCTTAAGGGGCCCAAAAAAGCCCTTCCCCCCAAAAAGGAAAATAAAATACGACTAGATAGCCTAAAATAATTGTTTAAAAAAGTTAAGAAGACCCATTGTTTTGTTGTACCTAGGGTCTAGTCGTCAAGACGCTCGCCTGATAAACGGGAGGGCCCGGGTTCAATCCCAGCCGAGGCAAGGAGTTTTATCCTCATTTATTTGAGAATTTGACGCGACATAATAATGGAGCTCCAAGGGTTAGGTGGTGGAGAACACCTCCGGCGTTAACCTCTCCTGGAGGGCTTAATGATTACCGAGAGTCTTTTATTATTATTGTCGTTAGAGTTATCCCCGGAATCCCGATAGGTCGTGCCCGGCCCTGATGTTTGCCTGTTCCATTTCTATACAATGCACAGCAGTGGGAGTTTCTTTATTCAATATTAATTAATTAATATTTTTTTTAATTGCTTGCGCCGTGTACTTCTTCCGTAGAATGAAGAGTGAAGTAGGTTTCCATGAAGAGGACTAGGTGCTGCGCTGTGCTGTATACTTTTGTAGCTCTGTTCACTCTCGGTTGTTAATAATAGCAATATTAAGTAGGTTCTGTGAGGTCTATTTCTAATAAAGATTGTAAAGTCTATTTCCAATCGCATTAGGTCCACTTCTGATAGCATTTGGGATCCCAAATTTGAACTTCAGACGTGCCTTGATCCTTTAAATTCCTGTACCAAATTTAATCGAAATCGGGCCAGACAATCTCGAGTTATAGCGGAACAAACATTCAAACCAAAACATAGACATCACTATCGTTCGGTGAATTATTTATTCCCTAAT
This sequence comes from Diaphorina citri, assembly GCF_000475195.1. Taxonomy (NCBI): domain Eukaryota; kingdom Metazoa; phylum Arthropoda; class Insecta; order Hemiptera; family Psyllidae; genus Diaphorina; species Diaphorina citri. Next base: position 1,816 of record NW_007382520.1, on the reverse strand, counting down.
CCAGAGACATACTAACAACACCAACACCAACAATGACTATCCAGGTCTTTTGTTGAGTCTCTACAAATATTCCACTCTGAACCACTTGACTAGAAGAACGTAGCTACGTGCAAGGTACATTACATTACTTGGCGTAATCCAATAGAAGTAGCTCAGCAATAGCGTGTTAGACCTATAGACTATTGAAGAATAAAAATTATGTACAAGGATATTCACATAGATTGTACATTGATGAATGATGACATTTAAGGATCAAGTCATGCAGACCTGATGGCGACTGAGTCAAGAGAGCATTGGGCGTCATTGGCAGTCCGCTGATTACTTCATTAGAAAGAATAAACATTAAACATGAGAAAAATAATAGAAAGTGACATACTAGACTTCATGGAAACTATCACGTAAGAGAATGGAACACAGCATTCTTAGCCCCTAATCCCTCATCAGATGTTCGAAATACATTTGGACAAAAGAAGACAATTAAATGAAGAAATAAATTAAATACCTACTTTTGAAAGTCCCGATTTTGATGCAGATTTAGAACTCCCAGAAATTAAGTCGGTGTGATTCTCGCAACCTTTCTAAATTCTGGTGAAACATTAATTTTTGACGACTTATACATTTTTAGATGGAAAACTTTCATTTAATTTTAGAATATTACCTTTCAATAAAGTGCTGAAACCCTTGGAGGGCCACAAAATTTTTCAGCTGACACCTCTTCAATATCACTTTTCAATATTTTTAACATCACTCGTAAAATTCGACCATTTTCCCATGCGCATCACCCACCGCGACGCTTTGACTTCTAGCTTCTAGTACTTGACTGATACTAGTGTTCCGAATACCCCCTAGTCCCCCTACTTCCAATGTTCTCACAATATCCTCTTCCTCTCTAGCAATATCCTCGAACCAACCGAACGTTTCAGTCAGTGTTGCCAAAGAGTTTTTATCTAGCTCTATTGTTCTTTTACAGTTTTTTACTCATTCTTATTCGAGTGGTGTGTCGACTTGGGTGTCTCTGTGTTTTCGCGTCAATCGCTCTTCTAAACTTTTTTTTTCTGAGAAAAATAATCGTCTTTTTTACCCTCTCAAAGTTTTTCTTTCAATTCTTGTATTTTATGCATTATTTTTTATGGTAATTTTTCATATTTTTATTTATTTTTTAAATATTTTTTCAAAGTAAATTTAAATTTATTTTTTAAAGTTTTTAATTTGTTGTTCTTATCAACTTTTAAAGGGTAGATGTTTCGTTGAGGTTGGGGTGCATCAGTAACTTGGTTTATTTGAGCAGCTTTTGGTTTCTTATTATTTTTTAAAAAATTTTTGTTTTATTTTTTATCTCCATACTGACGTGGTCTCTAGGTCTGTACTTACGACATACTACAATTTTATCTAGATCAAAAATTTTGTCGTCTTAACATTCAAGGTAGTGAGTGAGAATCCCAAGTTGAAGAAAACAGAATCGTGATTACAAATTTCATAGCGATATACCACACCGCTAATAACAACCATTAAAGCCATCCTATCTTACGTATCTCGTAAAAAGAAGAAAAAAAAAAAATACCACACAAAGCTCGAGCACGTACAAATTAGGTTCAAATCTTTACGACCAGGAAAGATAGAAATTATGACAAAGTGAAAGCATAACACGAAATGTCATAACAGAAAGTCCCAGGCGATCCGTCCGTCCCAATGTTTGACATTGGGAGTTGGACTAATTGCTTTGGGGATAATTAGGAACGCTTGGTTTGTGTGCTCGATTCCGTCAGTTTACTGAAAGCTGAGGCTCGACAAACTAACCTTTGAGAAGGAAAAAAAT
>NW_007382519.1:6328-9005 GCF_000475195.1 Diaphorina citri | reverse complement strand
GAAGGGAGAGGGATAGAGGAATTTCAGAAATGAGATAATGAGAAAGAAATAGAATGCGAGAAGGGAAGATAACACATGCGCTGATAAGAGGAGGAAGAAGAAGAAGAAGAAGAAGAAGAAGAAGAAGAAGAAGAAGAAGAAGAAGAAGAATGATGAAGAAGAAGAGTTGGGAAGTAGGTATATGCGTTCGGAAGCACTGGGTGAGGAGAGGGAAAAGGAAGAAGGTATAAAAACACATGCAGATTTCCATGAACATGTACTTAGATACTTCGAAGAAGATGATGATGATGTATTGATGTACTAATTGCAGTATTTCAAATCTGTCGTAATGAACCTTATCTAAATTTAATGTATTTCTCAACTAAAATTGAACCATTTTCAGTTTTCGTATTAGGTAGGTACATACCTATGTAGGTAATTATTAGGTTTCTCAGAATATATTCGCAGTATTTCGCAGAGATCTAAACATGACAATGGAAGAAAATTGAGTTCAAAAGATAATATTTTCCTACTTAAGAATTTCTGCGTTCTTCCTATTGTAGCCTACCACTTTTTCTTCCTGGATCTCGACTCTCAACTTTGGTCCAGTAAACTCTTATTCCAGGAATATTCGAAAGAATAAACATTCAGTAGGTTACTCTTTTTATTTCGCTCCTCTGCAAAGGTCATTATGACGTAATAATATTACAGAAGAATAAAAAAACATTGCATACCTTGAAAAACATAGCATAACCATTATAATAGTTGTTGTGATTGCGAAACATGAAGTGCAAAAGTGTAAAGTTGCTTTAAGGAAGACCAGTGGCGGCTACAGAAGAATAAAAAAACATTGCATACCTTGAAAAACATAGCATAACCATTATAATAGTTGTTGTGATTGCGAAACATGAAGTGCAAAGGTGTAAAGTTGCTTTAAGGAAGACCAGTGGCGGCTTTTTTTAGGTTTGATATAGGAACTGTAATTGCTAAGGTCTTATCGTCCCGAAATCGAAGAGAGAAGGAAGACAGGATAGGAGAAAGCCAGCAGGTCCGAGAACGAACATTATCCGTTCAGGATTACATCAGGCCCCGGGCGGAAATGGAACCCACGGCCTAGCGCTCACAAGGCAGACGCGCTACCATCTAAGGTAACTAGGCTGGGTTATTTAAATTTAATAGGTTGGTAATAATATTTAAAACTGGGACTTACCAGCTCCCTGCTTTTTAGGTTTGATATAGGAACTGTAATTGCTAAGGTCTTATCGTCCCGAAATCGAAGAGAGAAGGAAGACAGGATAGGAGAAAGCCATCCGTTCCGAGAACGCACATTATCCGTTCAGGGTAAAATTCGCCCTGGGCGGGAATGGAACCCACGGCCTAGCGCTCACAAGGCAGACGCGCTACCAACTAAGGTAACTAGGCTGGGTCATTTAAATTTAATGGGTAGGTAATAATATTTAAAACTGGGCCTTACCAGCTCCCTGTGCCCATTCCAACACAGACTCCACTCTGGCGGGAAAACTGGAAACACAGTTGTCGAATTTCCCGCGTCCATCCAAGCCCAGAGTTTCGTAGTTCGCTTTCACGCCGCAAGAGAGCGCTGTAGCGCACGCTGAAGATTCCCCGATCTGAGCATCCAAGTTGTATGTCTGGAATTTGAACAAGGATCATTTTCGTTAGAAAGTTGGAAATTGGTTCAAAATAACACTTTTCACCCCCTACGACCCCAGTTTAGGTTAGGTTGGTAAGGTAAGGTTAAATTAGGTATGTCTGGAATTTAAGAAAGCATCATTTTCGTTAGAAAGACAGAAAATTGGTTCAAAAAGACACATTTCACCCTGTACAAAAAGACACACACTCCTTGTTTAGACTGATAGGGTAAACTGAAGATTCCCCGATCTGAGCATCCAAGTTGTATGTCTGGAATTTGAACAAGGATCATTTTCGTTAGAAAGTTGGAAATTGGTTCAAACTTCAAAATAACACTTTTCACCCCCTACGACCCCAGTTTAGGTTAGGTTGGTAAGGTAAGGTTAGATTAGGTATGTCTGGAATTTGAGAAAGCATCATTTTCGTTAGAAAGACAAAATTGGTTCAAAAAGACACTTTTCACCCCCTACAAAAAGACACACACTCCTTGTTTAGACTGATAGGATAAAGGGACTTTTTACTCTCATTCGAGCAGGATCAACAAAAAGTAGGTATATTCTATTCTATTTTGCCAGCCTAGTTAGCTTAGTTGGTAGTGCGTCTGCCTTGTAAGCGCTAGGCCGTGGGTCGGCGTTTGTCGTCGGCCTCTCAATCAGCTTTAGAATGATCGCTTTGAGGCCAACTGGTTTTGGCTAAAACAAAACTTTCCGAGTGGGATGCCCTTCGCACTCAACCTTCGCTATTGATAGAGCGTGAGGAAATTTGGACTATAGTCTACTCCCTGTGTATAGTCCCCTAGCTAGACGCTGATCTACTCTCGGTTTATAGTCCCTCAGACAGACTTGTTTATAATCCCTCAGACAGACAAGAAAGAGAATAGAGTAGAAAATGTATATTAAAAGTTATTTTATTAGTAATTTTTTCCCTCTCTGTCTCTCTTCCTCCATCTCATTCACTCTTCATTTTCTCTCTCTCTCTCTCTCTCTCTCTCTCTCTCTCTCTCTCCCTCTCCACAACCTCTATCCTTCTCTTTTCCTCTTGTCTTCTC
>NW_007382519.1:0-5473 GCF_000475195.1 Diaphorina citri | reverse complement strand
CGCTCTTCCGATCTAAAAAAAACTGAGAAACTATGAAGTTCATAAACTAAAGAACTCGGGAGAAAAAAAAACTATAGACAAAAGACAAATCTAATAAAAACCCCTAGACAAAACCTGTGGCGATCTTCTTACCGTTCTCCACATCCTGTCCTGTCATCTGCATGCCAACATCCGCGCCTCCCTACCTACCCCTCCGGTACTGTCTGACAGTCCGGAGGGCGTTGACTCCCTAATCAACTATCTGAAAGCCATTAAGCTGTACAATATGATTTGATCCATCTGGGGAGTCGGCGCGAACGACATACTACCAACCGTAGCTATAGTTAAAGCGCCTTTCCGGAAAAAAAAAAAAAAAAAAAAAAAAAAATGACAGTCAATAAAATAAAATGTTCAATTATTAGAATGACTTCAGTGTTGAAATAATATAGGGTAATAATAATAATAATAATAATAATAGCAAATTCTAATAATAATTTCTGGTGTGGGTTTTAAATGTTCGCAATACCTACTGATTTGATTTTAATAATAATAGCAAAATTCTAATAAAAATTTCTGGTGGTGTGGGTTTTAAATTTCCGCAGTACCTGGTCTGATTTTCCTTTGGTCTTGTCTCTAGAGATAAAAAGGCCTTTAATAAGTAGTATAGGAGGTAGGTATTTAATTATTTTCTTGGTTAATTAAATTCACTTCCAAATATCATGACGTAATATTACAAAAGAGTAACTTTTTTTTTTCTTTTCAGACAATTTTTTGTTTCTCAAGAAGCCTCTGGGCCTTGGAACTGAGAATAACTCAAGTTCATAGTGAGCACCTAAATTTTAAAAGCTCAAAGGACACCTCAGAAGGAACGGGACAAATCCCAACTTTCCCTTTAACCCACTTGCTCCCTCATCCTTCTATTCTTCCTCCTCCTACTTCTCTTCCTCTTTTTTTCGTTCTCTTTCTTTCCCTCTTTCTTCTCTCCTCCTTGTCCTTTTCCTCTTTCTTTTCCAGCATTTCTCAAGTTTTTTCCTTTAACCCTTTTTTTTCCCCCCCCCCCCCTCCCTAAAAAATACACACAAAACTTGTAACCAGACACCTTTGAGCAGCCTAGGACACGTTTCGTTCTCATTAGAACTCATCAGCTAGACAAAAGCCTCAAGTTCAACAACTATTTTTGAGAAGTTAAGTGTTCTAAACTTGATCTATAGGTAAATTTGTTCGTTTTAAATTTCTACACGTGGTATCTACCTTTAATCTCTCTCTCCCTCTCCCTCTCTCTCTCTCTCTCTCTCTCTCTCTCTCTCTCTCTCTCTCTCTCTCTCTCTCTCCATTATTAGTATTTCTTTCCTGAAAGTATTGAACCAAAGAAACTCGAAACACAATTAAATTCCCTCCTCTCCTTCTTTTGTACCTCGTCCTTCCCTTCCTCTTTAATCTTCCTCTTTCTTTTTCTCTTTCTTCTTCTTGTTCTTCTTCATCTATTTCTTCTCCTCCTTCTTCCCCTCTTCTTTCTCCTTCTCTTCCTCTTAGTTATTCAATTACTTTCTATTCCATTCTTAACCCTACTTTGCATTTCAACAGCAAAAGCCAAAAAGCTCGAGGAATGAAATACCATAGATTCTTTCAATGAGCATTCTTTTCTTTGTAAAAGAGAAAGAGCGAAGGAGAAAGAGAGAGAGAGAAGGAGGGAAGAAAGAGGATAGAGATAATACTATTTTGGGAAATTCGGTAGAAAGAGTGCACAGTTGCACATACATAATGAGATTAATGAGAAAAAAATAAATATCTAGGTATGTACAAACAATATTATATAATCCTCCTCCTTCTTCTTCTTCTTCTTCCTCTTCCTCTTCTTCTCCTCCTCCTCTCCTAGTCCTCATTATTCTTCTTCCTTCTTCCCTGCTCCTTGTTCTTTTATGCCACATAATATTGATCTCCAAGCATATGGTTCAAAATATCCAAATGAAAGCTTTTCTTTTTTCTTTATACCTAATAAATTTGTTCTCTTTTTTTCTTTAAACCTCTTAAAAAAAAAAAAAAAAAAAAAAAAGTCGAGAGTCGAGATCCAGGAAAAAAGTGGTAGGCTACAAAAAAGTGGTAGGAACGCAGAAATTCTTAAGTAGGAAAATATTTTCTTTTGAACTCAATTTTCTTCCATTGCGAAATACTGCGAATACCTAGGTATATTACGAAAACTGAAAATGGTTCAATTTTAGTTGAGAAATACATTTAGATAAGGTTCATTACGACAGATTTGAATTACTGCAATTAGTACATCAATACATCATCATCATCTTCGAAGTATCTAAGTACATGTTCGTGGAAATCTGCATGTGTTTTTAATATACCTTCTTCCTTTTCCCTCTCCTCACCCAGTGCTTCCGAACGCATATACTTCCCAACTTCCATCTTCTATCTTTCCCTCTTTGCCCATGCTTCTTCTGCTTCTCCTCTTATCCTTATCATTCTCCTTCTTCTTCTTCCTCTTATCAGCTCATGTGTTATCTTCCCTTCTCGCATTCTATTTCTTTCTCATTATCTCATTTCTGAAATTCCTCTATCCCTCTCCCTTCCGCAGATTCAAAGCAGGTTCTCATATTCTCTGAATATCAAAACCGAGAGACTTCAAGAATGCATTTGACATTTTAATAATCCCTCGTGTGGAGCTTCAAATTTATGTTCCCAAACCCCTTCGGCACCTCTCTACCATCTACCCTGTGCTCTCTACGCTTCACTATCTACTCTCTACCCGTTTGTTTCAATTAATTCCAGCACGGGGTGTCTTATCTAGGGGTGACCCAAGGGTCCAACTGTAAGCCCCAACGAACCTCGTTCTAATCAAAACTCAAACCGAACAATAAACTCTTGATTGGAATGGAGGTGACCACTAATGTCCTGTAGAGAATACAGGTAGGTATATGTTAACCCTAGTACACACCGGAAAGATTTGTTTAGCAACAGTTGTGCAGATGTTAGGAGATTACTGACGACTTGGGAAGCTTCTCATTATCTCATTTCTGAAATTCCTCTATCCCTCTCCCTTCCGCAGATTCAAAGCAGGTTCTCATATTCTCTGAATATCAAAACCCAGAGACTTCAAGAATGCATTTGACATTTTAATAATCCCTCGTGTGGAGCTTCAAATTTATGTTCCCAAACCCCTTTGGCACCTCTCTACCGTCTACCCTATGCTCTCTACGCTTTACTATCTACTCTCTACCCATTTGTTTCAATTAATTCCAGCACGGGGTGTCTTATCTAGTGGTGACCCAAGGCTCCAACTGTAAGCTCCGAACCTCATTCTAATCAAAACTCAAACCCAACAATAAACTCTTGATTGGAATGGAGGTGACCACTAAATGCCCTGTACAGAATACAGGTTTATGTTAACCCTAGTACACACCGGAAAGATTTGTTTAGCAACAGTTGTGCAGATGTTAGGAGAAAAAAAATCGCAACCTATATAAAAATCGCAACCTATATTTTTTGGATTCTACGAGTATTTTGAAACTGGAGGATCCCTTCACAATTTTTGTGGGCGTGAGAAGGGATTTTCACGTTATATTTGTATGAGTTCCGTGCAAGTATTTAGTTATGCAATGTGCAGGAAATATAATATATGTATTAGTGGAGATGTCCTTTTTATTTTTATTTTATACCTATTTGTTTTGCCTCTACGTCTATTTTATTATTTACACACATTTCGGTAAACTTTTCCCACCTGATTACCTACGATATTTACCTAATTTACTATACTAATATTTACTATACTTCATTGGTAAGTTGGTAGGTAGGTACCTGTTTATACCTACATAATTATAATTCTGTTATCTATCTATTATTGTATTTTTGGATACGGTTAGATCTTTCAATATGTTTTCTTCAAAACAAACAAATGTTTCCCGTACAAAGTACGTGTTTGTCATAATCAACATGGCCTCCTTCGATATTGTGTCGATAAAACAAAAAGCTGAGCACAAACTAAGGTAGAACAAACTTCTGTTAAACTCAAAACAAATAAATGTTTCCTGTACAAAGTACGTGTTTGTCATAATCAACATGGCCTCCTTCGATATTGTGTCGATAAAACAAGAGCGCAAACTAAGGTAGAACAAACTTCTGTTAAATCATCATGTCCAAGCCGGGATTCATTTATAATTCAAAATGGAGGGGCTAAGGGATTTTGTGTTTGCTATTGTGACAAAAGTTTGGAGAAAAAATTAAAAGCTTCTTTACTACCTCTTCGATTTTCTACCTCTTTTGTGTCCACAGCTGGGTTCTGGTGGTAGAAGTGTGTTTCTCTTGATCCTCCCCGTCCCCAAGATACCTAATATTCGTATGATACAAAAGACTTTTTACTATATACCTAGAATAATTTGTTAATGATATATATATATATAAAAAAAAAATGTTACACCTGCGAACCAAAAGTTGGAGCTTGGCTTTGGAATATTTTTGTGGCAAAGCAATTCAGGCTGTTCAGTATTTCTAGTGGTATGGTAGGTATTCTTGGTGTTAGAATTCTTTGTTCAATGAATTAATAAACTATTGTAAACACCTTATTGTTTCAAACCATTTAGCAATGGAAATTTATTAAAACTCGGTTTAATTTTAACTCTTAAATTAAGCAATCTGATTGGATGATTTTCAAATGTTCAGCCAATCAGATCCACGTTTTCAAATTTTAAATCAGAGTTTAAAGCTTTAAAGTTCAAACCTTTTTATTGATATTTATTAGAGTGTAAAAGTTGTCTTCAGTTGAATTCTTCTTGCTTGAATTCTGCAATAACTAATAAAGGCCTGAAGAGGAAGTGTAAGTTTATAAACTTTTGCCCGAAGTTGTTCTTCATGTTGATTTAGTTTTGTTTTTATATCCAGGATATAGTTCGAATATTCTTGTTATAATCCTACCGAAGTAGCAGGGAAAATAAAAAACTTTATAGGTCACGAAAAAATGGAATGGCCGTTTTTACCGTTTATTAAAAGGGCCTTTTTATTTCCCAACGGAAGAACAGATGTTTTAATAGGCTTTCAAGGACTAGGATACCGATGTTCGGGCATAAAAAAACTGTTAGCCTAATTTTGAGGTGAAAATGTTTGTAAATTAATAATATGTACTACGGTATCAATGTTTATAGGGTAACAAAAATTGATAGGGTGAACTGTAACTCCAAAAATCGGAAAGAGAAAGACTAGAGGATAGGAGAAAGTCAGCCGTTCCGAGAACGAAGATTAAATTGAAGTGTTTGAGATTAAAAATTCACTTCGGGCATGCTACTACAAAGCCGTGAAAGAGCTTGGCCACGGTTTCGATTCCCGCCCGGGGCGTACTTCATCCTGAACCGATAATGTTCGTCCTCGGAACGGCTGGCTTTCTCCTATCCTGTCTTCCTTCTCTCTCCTATTTCGGGACAATAAGACCTTAGCAGTTACAGTTCCGTCTATTGACCTCTTGAAAAAAAAAAAAAAAATGCTTTCGATTGACCATCCT
>NW_007382518.1:0-9006 GCF_000475195.1 Diaphorina citri | reverse complement strand
TAGTTTATCGTCCCCGAGTGTCAGCATTGGTCATAACATGTCACCCAATGTCCCAATGATCGTCACTGAAGCTAACTTGCTGATGTTTTGAATGTTCCTCGTGAAATATTTGCAATATATTCTAGAGAATATTGCAAATATTTCTCGCCCAGATAAAATGTTGAAGTGGATTTGTCTGCATATTTTTGGTGAAATTATTTTCATGTTAAAATGCATTAACGTGCTCGTTGATTAGAGAGAGGGGAGGGAAGGAAAGGATTTGTCTGCATATTTTTGGTGAAATTATTTTCATGTTAAAATGCATTAACGTGCTCGTTGATTAGAGAGAGGGGAGGGAAGGAAACGGAGATGGAGAGTTGAGGGAGGGAGAGGGGAGAGAGAGATAGAAAGGAGAGAGGAGGGAGGGAGAGGAAGTAGGGAGAGATTTAGAAGGGACGGAGAGAGGGGAAGTGATAGAAAAAAAGAGGGAGGTAGAGAGGAGGAAAATCAAAAGAAAGAAGAAGAAGAAGAGGAAATAGGGAGGTATTCAAAAGGGAGAGAGAGGAATGGAGAGAGAAAGAAAGAGGGAGGGAAAGGGGGAAGGAAAGGGAGATGGAGAGTTGAGGGAGGGAGAGGAGGAGAGGGGGAGAGAGATAGAAAGGAGAGAGAGGAGAGAGAGAGAGAGAGGAGGGAGGGAGAGGAAGTAGGGAGAGATTTAGGAGGGACGGAGAGAGGGGAAGTGATAGAGAAAAAGAGGGAGGTAGAGAGGAGGAAAATCAAAAGAAAGAAGAAGAGGAAATAGGGAGGTATTCAAAAGGGAGAGAGAGGAATGGTGAGAGAAAGAAAGAGGGAGGGAAAGGGAGATACTATTATTGGTACCTAGGTACATATTTTATTCTAATAGGTATCTACCTACACGAATCTTATGAAGTGTTACTCGTTAGTATTGTTTAGCTATTTAGACATCACCTGTCAACAGTAGGTTAATGAATAACATGAAGGTAGACCTATTTAAAACAGACAATGGTTAGGCCAAAAAGGTTAGACTTCCTTCAGTTTTCAGCAGATCTTTAACAATAAACTCCATTTGTACCCTACGACCTACTAATCTAATCAGCAGACGAGGTTGTCTAGGGAATTTGCTTGTAGGCAAACCATAGAAAATACAAAAGTTAAACAAATTAAAAAAAAATATCCTAAATTCCGCCTATCGAAAAAAGGGTACAGCTACAGCCCCCGTCCTATTTTGAACTTTGAGAAAAATTGTTCATAAACATTTTGCCACCACAAAAACAAACACAAGTTTAATAACTTTTGTTCTACCTTCCTAATCAAACATCCCTCCGAAACCTCCAGAGATAAAGATGGAGATGATCGGAGAAAAATGAGAGGAAATTCCGTCAGTGGTGCAGAGGAATAAGAATTTAGAGCGAACCGCAGTTTTGTAAAACCCAGGTCGGTAGATCAAAATGATTTGCCAGGATATTTATGGCAAAACCAAACAACTTTAATGATAACCTACAGCCCTATAACATAATGGCCCCGTTTCGTACAGAATCGTTACAGAAGGGGCTGAATGATTAAGAGCACTGAGCACTCTCAACCCGGAAAAGCTGAGTTTGAATCCCGGCAGAGGCCGAAAATTTAGGACCAAAATTTTTTTGTTCCCGGATAATGTGGTAGCGTTCAGATAAAAATACTAATACATAAAAACAGGTATAGGTAACCTATGAAAAGCAGTCTTTTAACTACTAAGGTTATATTAAAACGATCGGTTTTTTTTTACAAATCTTCTTGCCTATTCGTTACTGGTCGAAAGGAACTAAAATAAGAGCGGAAAATTAACTCAGCACTGTTGAATGTTCCACAAAGTTCAACCCCACAAGTCGAAAAACTTCCGGAAAACTAAGGAAGCCTCCGACGGAAGCCCCTAGGGAGTTCGAGACGAAGAATAATATTGAATATTGTGAAGAAAGTAAGAAACTAATAATTTAAGGTGGAATTTGTGGCGAAGAATACTAACAATTCTAGACATTTGGGCGGAGGTACTAGGTAGGTAAGTATAAGTAGGTAGATAGGTAGGTACTGCTATACAAATAAATTCAAGTATTAAATTAGGATAAGAAAGGAATAAAAAAATTGATTGTTGAAAGTAAGAAACTAATAATTTAAGGTGGAATTTGTGGCGAAGAATACTAACAATTCTAGACATTTGGGCGGAGGTACTAGGTAGGTAAGTAGGTAGATAGGTACTGCTATACAAATAAATTCAAGTATTAAATTAGGATAAGAAAGGAATAAAAAATTTGATGGTTGAAAAAAAAAATATATCAATTTAGTTGAAACCTTTGACGTTCGTTTTTCGTTTATTTGACGTTAGGTTTACTTATCAATCAAATCTTTAATCCAGAAAAATACTGTATTCAACTTTAATTCTTTCGTTTTAAAAATAAAATGCCTTTGCTTAGTTAAATTATAAGCCGAAATAGAAAATTGAAGAAAAACTTGAAAAAAATGGACGGGTAGGTATAGGAGTAAGTTCTTGAAATAAACGAGTAATACAAGACGTCTAGTCGTCTCCGTAGGTACTTTTGTCTAAAAGTCTAAAAAAGTCTAATTTTCACAGAATAAAATTAACAGTTGATGGTTGAAAAAAAAAATATATCAATTTAGTTGAAACCTTTGACGTTCGTTTTTCGTTTATTTGACGTTAGGTTTACTTATCAATCAAATCTTTAATCCAGAAAAATACTGTATTCAACTTTAATTCTTTCGTTTTAAAAATAAAATGCCTTTGCTTAGTTAAATTATAAGCCGAAATAGAAAATTGAAGAAAAACTTGAAAAAAATGGACGGGTAGGTATAGGAGTAAGTTCTTGAAATAAACGAGTAATACAAGACGTCTAGTCGTCTCCGTAGGTACTTTTGTCTAAAAGTCTAAAAAAGTCTGATTTTCACAGAATAAAATTAACATCCATGGTGACAAAGATTACTTTAGAACAGCGTGGGCTGCTTATCATAAGAACCTTTGAATTTTGAGGCTTTTCCAGTTTTACTTTTTCCCCTTTTCAACAGAAAATTGTTTAACAACGACATTATGTGTAGGTGGGTAATACAATTGGTTGAAAAATAATACCTAAACACCTATCTGTACCTACAGAAATAAAGAAACTTATTGAACTTTCGACGTACCCCAGACACAAAAACCCACTTTTATCTAATAAGAAAAAAGCTTTCCTTAACGAGATTTCCGACAGAAGGCAAAAAGTGATGGTCTGCCAAACAATCTCTTTATTGAAGGAATAATCCCACTTTATCAGGAGCCTGCTACGAAAAGAAATGCCATGATAAGATAAATTGCAATGGATTCTATTTTTAGGTCATTTATGTCAAAGATTTTCCCCCGTCCCTTTTTTCCTATACAATACTTAATCTTTATTCATTGCAATGGATTCTATTTTTAGGTCATTTATGTCAAAGATTTTCCCCCGTCCCTTTTTTCCTATACAATACTTAATCTTTATTCATTTTTCCCCTACTTTTTAAATACAATGAAATGAAATATTAAAAAGAAAAGTGAAAGCAAATCACTGACACATGCCAAGATCTGAAATATTAAAAGTTCCTTCAGAGGCATGAAAAGTTGAAACGGTCATAAGAAAAAAGAAGAAAGGACTCAGAACTCTCATGAAGGAACCTAAATTTGTGGAATAAATCTATAAATAGTGTTTGGAACAAACGGTCATAAGAAAAAAGAAGAAAGGACTCAGAACTCTCATGAAGGAACCTAAATTTGTGGAATAAATCTATAAATAGTGTTATACAGATTAGTGGATGTGGCAATTTACCCGATACTAGGCAGTATTTATGAGACACACTAAATAAACTAAATTATTTACCATAGGTGGTGCGATCCAATTAAGGTTTTTCGTCGACTATTTTTCATTTATTCTACCTACCTATTTGTCTACTCAGAGGTAACCTTTCCTTGGACGATGAAAAAATAATAAAACCAAAGGGGATTTTTAGTTTGGACCCGTAGGATTTGATCTACGGTACTCTGAAAGCAAACATCCCTTGCTCAAAGTTCCACTTTATGTAAACACTACCTACGTAGGTACCTACCTATGTAGTTACCTGCCTTTTGGACCTGAAGAGTGGGTATGTGAAAGACGGTACCAGCTCTTAGCTGTCTAGAAAGTACTTCCTATGTTGGGTCTGTTAAATTTAATTTTCCATGGAAAATTCGTACTTGAAACACTCTGTAACGAAAAGAAATACATCGATTTAGACTTTTACAGAAACCAGACCAAAGAGGAACTTGAGAAAATAGAACAACGTGAACAAACAGAGAAAGCTGCAACAAATTGAGAAATGAAAACAATTATTTATTTCTGGAGAGAGGTCAAAGTTAGAAATAGAGAAATCGTAGTGTGGGAGAAAGGAAAGTAAATTATTGCTCTTGATTTCTAAAGTGTCATCTATCAGGGGGCTCTTTGACTTATTTCTTTCAGTTCATAAACTGATCTCTTCTATTTATTTCTGGAGAGAGGTCAAAGTTAGAAATAGAGAAATCGTAGTGTGGGAGAAAGGAAAGTAAATTATTGCTCTTGATTTCTAATGTGTCATCTATCAGGGGGCTCTTTGACTTATTTCTTTCAGTTCATAAACTGATCTCTTCTTTAGTTCGCATACTACCTATTTCTCTTTTTCTCCTCCTACTAGGTCTATTTTATATGAAAGTTTATAAATCAAGATATAAAAGTCGATTTTTACTATTCTTCTTCTCCTTATTGTGTTTAATGGAGCCTAAAAGGCCTATTTTTTTCTCTAACAAAAGAAACTGTCTAAGTTTGTAAGGCTTCATAATACCAATGTGATGGACATTGAGTTTTGTTGAAGGTTGACTTTGGACTGGAGGGGGGGGGGAAGATAGTATGGGATGTATGATATGCCTCTAATCTGTCTTTTCCTTTCTCACTTTCTTGCTTGTGTCATTTTTTGATATACTCCTTATACTCCTTTTGTTCTCTTCTGAGATATTCTAGGGAATTTGTGTCTTAATCTTATAAAACCTTAAAAGCCTGTAGTAACTGTAGTTACTTTTGTAGGTATAAAGGTTCTAGACACGTTGTTCAAATGCCCATTCTAAATCTGATAAATACCTAAATGTTCTTGGATTACTGATCAAGTGAACACTGAACAGTACACGTAAACACCTCTATCACACCAACAAACGAGTATAATTCTTATGGTCGCCTGACAACTATTTAGGTATGCAATGTGCAACAAAACATGGATTTTCCCTTTGCTTTCAGATCTTTCTAGACACGTTGTTCAAATGCCCATTCTAAATCTGATAAATACCTAAATGTTCTTGGATTACTGATCAAGTGAACACTGAACAGTAAACGTAAACACCTCTATCACACTAACAAACGAGTATAATTCTTATGGTCGCCTGACAACTATTTAGGTATGCAATGTGCAACAAATCATAGATTTTCCCTTTGCTTTCAGGTCATTGTGTCGGTATCGAAGAATTTTTCCTTTGCTTTCAGATCTTTGTGTCGGTGTGCTCAGCGTTCTCACCGACATCGTGTGGCGCAGCTCTGTGACGTGGAAAGCTGGCAACACGGCGTGCAAAGTGGTGCGATACTCCCAGGCCGTGGTCACCTACTCGTCGACCTATGTCCTGGTTGCCCTCAGTATAGACCGGTACTATGCCATCAAGTATCCGATGAACTTTTGCGGAAGCTGTAAGTACATACGAGGTACTTATGAATTATTATTCACATTTGTTTTTAATATTATGCTTGCAACAGCCATCCAGATAGGAAATGCTACATGCTTCCTAGGGTCTTTACGAGGGGATTTTTTTAATTATTATTTTAGTTAGGGACTTTTCCCTTAAGCTGCCTAGTATTTAGTACTTAGTAAAGGGACTTTTCAGTATCCTTTTGACAGGATAAACAAGGTATATTCTATTCTATTCTAATTTCAATTTCAATAAAAAATTCCACTGTTAATAATGCGATGAGAAAAAGTGAGTGAGAAAAAGTAAGGTGCTATAAGTTTTATTAGACTTGAGGTGGAAGAACTCTATTATTTATTTTATGTGGGTTAATCTGCACGAAAAAAAAGAGTGTCGATAAAAATTCCACTGTTAATAATGCGATGAGAAAAAGTGAGTGAGAAAAAGTAAGGTGCTATAAGTTTTATTAGACTTGAGGTGGGAGACATTTTATGTGGGTTAATCTGCACGAAAAAAAAGAGTGTCATCAGTAAATGTGGCCTTGGTTATGAAACTGTACGAAAATAATAATAATGGAGGATAAAAAAAGAGTTTAGTGACAGCAAGAGAGGGATTTAAAGTAAAGATATCGAACAACTTGGATAGAGGCACGAAAGAATGGAGGATAAAAAAAGAGTTTAGTGACAGCAAGAGAGGGATTTAAAGTAAAGATATCGAACAACTTGGATAGAGGCACGAAAGGGGAGAATGGAAAAAAGGAGTGATAAACAAAAAGGAAAAGGCAGTGAAAGTGAGAGATTAATGCGAAAACATAGTAGGTACACGAAAGGGAGAATGGAAAAAAAGGAGTGATAAACAAAAAGGAAAAGGCAGTGAAAGTGAGAGATTAATGCGAAAACATAGTAGGTACGAATGGCAAAGGTGTAATGATGTAAAAAATTCAACCAAATGGAAACGGGCGGAAATTTTACACACAAAAAAGGCCGAAGAAAAATGAAAATTGTGGTGAGATAGGTATGAAAATTCAAAAGGAAAGGCTTCATATGATTAAACAGGCTGAGCTTATCCTAGGTCTTTTATTCCTTCTAAGTCATTAGTGAAAAAGCAGTCCTAGCTACAAGAGTTTATGGGCTGAAGTGAAGGTACTTGTATGAGAGCAATTAGTAAATCGAGTATAGCAAACCTCAATTTAATTATTTTCTAAGGGAATATTGACTTAAACACCTAAGGGCTAGGTAGGTAGGTAGGTAGGTTTACTCTTGCCTACCCTATATCCAATTTACAGAGTTCTAAAAGCTTGTCTTCCCCTGGCCTAGAGTTTTGGAAACGGGCGGAAATTTTACACACAAAAAAGGCCGAAGAAAAATGAAAATTGTGGTGAGATAGGTATGAAAATTCAAAAGGAAAGGCTCCATATGATTAAACAGGCTGAGCTTAGCCTAGGTCTTTTATTTCCTGTTTACACGTTTAGGTTCAATGTTCCTTCTAAGTCATTAGTGAAAAAGCAGTCCTAGCTACAAGAGTTTATGGGCTGAAGTGAAGGTACTTGTATGAGAGCAATTAGTAAATCGAGTATAGCAAACCTCAATTTAATTATTTTCTAAGGGAATATTGACTTAAACACCTAAGGGCTAGGTAGGTATACTCTTGCCTACCCTATATCCAATTTACAGAGTTCTAAAAGCTTGTCTTCCCCTGGCCTAGAGTTTTGTAGTATTTATACCTAACTTACAAAGTTTACAAAATACTTTCTACAGCTGTATCTCACAAGTCAGGTAATTACATTACGAGCTTTTGATTTCATTTCTAAAGTTTTCATTTCGCCTTCTTGTTTAAAAAGAAAAAAAAAAAACATTGACGCGCATAATTGATTTTTCTTCCTTCCGGAAAATGTGATTTCTTACAAATTACCTTTCCTCTTATCAAAATTAGGTTATTAAAGGAAACATTTCTTTTAGTTCTCTCAAAAAGACGAATTTTTGGTATGTACCTACGTACAATTTCCATGTCAACTTGGAAAATAAAGTTTATTTCCAGGAGAAATCTTGTAAGAGCTCTGAATTGAATTTCGTGTGGAAATATTTATTGACTATCGGCAGTTGTCTTTGTTTTTCCTGCCTTTTGTGTTGACTCGTGGTATTTCTTTCTTTCTTTGCTCCTATTCATTCCTTTCCCCTCCATCAATTGTTCAACAAGGTAAATGCAAAATTTACGCTGGCTTCGAATTGTAACAAAACAAGTAGGTAGGTAAGCAAGTACCTACATACGTTTTCCTCTTTAACACCTTTTCAGCAAATAAGTTTTCCAGGCAGGTACCGTAGTGCCTCATGAGAGCACGAATTTGACACAGAAAGATGACAAATCAACTTTGTTTCAATTTTCGTACCTTTTGAGAGAAAAGTCTCTTCAAAATACTTTTTCAATTTGAATACGTTACGAGTTACGAAAAGTGAGTTTTACGGAGGAAAGTAGGAAAAGTCTGAAAACTATTTTAGGTAGAAACTACCTAATATGTATGTACAAGTATGTACCTACATATATGAGCGGTTGTAAGGTTGTAGAGAACTCTAAATTTTGAAATAGCGTTCACTCTGAATCAGAGTGATGTTCTTAGAAATGAGACCTAAAGGAATTGTATGGTTAGAGGTCAGCCAAAGAGAGACAAAGGAGCAAAAATTAGAGTCTAAAAACTCTAAAGGTAATGTTACACTAAGCGCGCATCGTTTGCAAACAGTGTTTGCAAACGTTTGCAATCATTTTTCCACAAACATTGGCTTGCAAACAGCGTTCGTGTGTGCACGGAGTTGATCCGCTGCTGTCGGTTTTTCAGGTAATGTTACACGAAGCGCGCATTTCACAAACGTTTGCAAACAATGCGCGCTTGGTGTAACATTACCTTAAAGATTCCACATTACAAGAAGAAACTTTGAGCGGGAATCTGAGATTTACCTCTTAGGAAAACAAGATAATAAAATGGGAAATTGGTAGAAGGGTAAAGAAGTTCTAACTTCAAACGGAATTCACAAATGCATTGTACCTACATACCTAAAGGGTAGGTTAGTACCTAATTTATATTCTTTATAATGTATGTTGGTAACTACGAACAATTTTGTATCCTCAGAGCTTTTTCATTAAGAAAGGCAAATTGCTTTTCATTTAACCTTTGTTAGCCTTACAGAGGTCTCCCTCCTCTGGTAGGTAATTGGTGATTCTCATGATTTTTTTTTATTATCTCAGAAAAAACTATAAAAATTAAAAAAAATATTGAGACT
>NW_007382517.1:7412-9006 GCF_000475195.1 Diaphorina citri | reverse complement strand
TGTCGGAGGAAGCACTGTGCAATATAGCTTCCCCTTTTAGAGATTCTCTACCATTGCACATGTGACATGTTTGGCAACCATGCCTATTTTTTGCTGTCACATTGATCTGGACACACTATAGAATCTAGATTCTAGACTTTATTAACTGAGGCGACCAATGGTCAGAGCAACACTATAGTGTCACTGCCAGCCTATAGTTAATAGTTTGGAGGATAGCGCGTCTGCCTTGTAAGCTCTAGATCGCAGGTTCCCGCGCGGAATGTCCGCGAGAAAGTTATGGTGTTGGAAGGA
Source organism: Diaphorina citri (assembly GCF_000475195.1). NCBI lineage: Eukaryota > Metazoa > Arthropoda > Insecta > Hemiptera > Psyllidae > Diaphorina > Diaphorina citri. The sequence goes on along the minus strand of NW_007382517.1, from coordinate 8,715 downwards.
TTTGGGTTTTAAAAAAGCCTTTGGAGGACCAGAAAAATTATCTGGACTCTTTCCCATGCCCTAGCCCTAGTGCCTATTGTACCTATGTGCTTGTTTTTACAGATAAATAAATAAAAATAATTAAATTGAAAAAAAAAAAAAAAATGTAAAAATGGATTAGTTCAGCACCTCGGATAGACTGTTATTCCTTAGGTAAGATGGATGAGGTAACTAATACCTAGGTCAGAGGTTTCCAACTTCCATGTGTATGCGGGCCACATGCTACATTGGCAGGTACTTCGCGGGCCACATATGTACATAGGGGAGCATTTAGGAACCCCGCCCCCCTCCCCCAACTTTTCAGAAATGCAGTCGGATCGAATTTTCCCGAACTACAAGGAGCTTCTACTGAACCTATTTACCTAGCTCATTTCATCACAATATTATTTGCTTCACACTAGCCCACGGAGTCTACTAAAACTATGAATTAGTTAAGATAATAAATGTCTAACCAATGGATCAGTTGCGTTTACTTGGGTGATGTTTCAAAGTCATAGAGCAGGAAAAATGAGGACCAACGGAATTTTTCTTTTTCTTCTACGACTTCTAGATCCCGAGATAAATCGATTAAAAAATACCGGTAAATCGTGAACTTTGACGTCACGACATACGCTCCCGTAGGTGATGACGTCACATCAAATGTCCCGAGCATAGCTCCCTCGCAGGTAACGCATTAACGTGTTTGTGCGCATACGATTCTGCGCAGTTCTTTCTGCTCCTCCGCTAGCGCGCTTGCATAGTGGCGCTACCTAAACGGACGAAAAAAACAACTGCGTAAAGTCTGACGTCACACACATTTCAACTCTTTCATTAGAACGGAAAATAAAAATTGAATTTTTGACCTTTTACAGTTATTTTTTTCGGAGTTTTGACCTCAGATTTGGATTTTTCCCAACTTTTTACATAGGAATCGACCATTTATTTATAATTTTTACCCATTTGCAACTGATCCATTGAAAATACATAGCACAAATTAATTGACAATAAAATCACCGGTTAGGAAAATATACGGGGTGAACTCAGTAAAATAATTGTTACACAGTGTGAACTGATTTGATGGTGAAAAGTGCTGGATAAACTCTTCCGATAATTACCTACCTCAAAGGCAGTGAACAATATTCGTCAATGAAGAATGCCTGATACAAACACAGCAAGATGAAGATGGGGTAAGTTGAGACTTTTACTTGAATTTATTATGGTGCGATTAAGTCTAAAAATAGGGTGGAGCGGAGAGAATAGATTTGATATAGGTATAATAATAATA
>NW_007382517.1:3301-7386 GCF_000475195.1 Diaphorina citri | reverse complement strand
CTCTTCCGGTCTTCTCTCTCTCTGTCTTTCTCTCTTAGGCCCGGACCGCCCATCAGGGCCGCACGAGTTAAAGATCACCAAAAAGCCCAACAGGCCCTAGAGGCTGTGAACATGCACATTTGACTCATCCAGCCCTGAAAGCCATCAAAACTGGGAAGCAATCTTCATTTCCTAAGCAAAACATCTCAAGACAGTAATTTCCTTTGGTAAAAAGAGTCTAAGGTACAATATTTTAATTTTCAATTTAAATTAAGGTACCTACTTACTTTACCCGTTTTCATTTCCTTTTTAAACATATGTACCTAGTTATTCCTCTGTATTACCACTATTTATATGTACGTACTTACCTATGGGTATCTCAAACTTAGTACCTACGTATTGTATACCTAGGTACCTCTTTAGACGATATACCTACTACCCTACTAGCTATTTTCAGAGTGGAAAGTAGAAAATAGAAGATGAAAGGGAACGAGAGACGGAATACCTACCTACCTGTTTGCAAAATTTTTGCTTCGCGCTTCTCTCTCTCTCTCTCTCTCTCTCTCTCTCTCTCTCTCTCTCTCTCTCTCTCTCTCTCTCTCTCTGTCTTTCTCTCTTAGGCCCGGACCGCCCATCAGGGCCGCACGAGTTAAAGATCACCAAAAAGCCCAACAGGCCCTAGAGGCTGTGAACATGCACATTTGACTCATCCAGCCCTGAAAGCCATCAAAACTGGGAAGCAATCTTCATTTCCTAAGCAAAACATCTCAAGACAGTAATTTCCTTTGGTAAAAAGAGTCTAGGTACAATATTTTAATTTTCAATTTAAATTAAGGTACCTACCTACTTTACCCGTTTTCATTTCCTTTTTAAACATACCTAGTTACCTAGCTATTCCTCTGTACCAGTATTTATATGTACGTACCTACCTATGGGTATATCAAACTTAGTACCTACGTATTGTATACCTAGGTACCTCTTTAGACGATATACCTACCTACTAGCTATTTTCAGAGTGGAAAGTAGAAAATAGAAGATGAAAGGGAAAGAGAGAAGGAAAAATACCTACCACTACCTGTTTGCAAAATTTTCGCTCCTCGCTTTCCCCTTTACTCAATTCTCCCTCTCTTCTCCCTTTCTTCCCCTGTCTCTGTTTCTTTTTCCCTCTCTCCCTAAACTTCGTCTCTTTTTCTTCCTTATTTTCTCTCTCGAAAGAAAACTCTACGGAGCTGACGGTGTATGCGCGCTTCTTTTTCGAGTTTTTCCCTTCTCTCTCTCTCTCCCTTTCTTCTTTCCCCTTTCTTTTACCTTCTTTTTGTTTCTTTCTCCAACTCCCCCTTGCCCGTTTCTTTCGTTCCCTCTCTCCCTCTCACCTTTGATAATTTTAGTCCGTCCTTCCTTTATTATTACTAATAATAAAAGGTATAGTGGACGGACTATTGTATTCGCTTCGGTGTCTGTGTGTCTGTCTGTCCCTATAGAAGGACTTATCCAAACCTGGTCGACCTATATATCAAATTAAAGGTCTTTTTACCAGGAACACGAAAGTGATGGTGCAAATTTTGTCCAGAAAACCATAAAGCCAAAAAAACAATGTTTTTCGGGGGGATTTTTTTCCCCATTTTCTCACACAAATGAGCTCTGATCTGCAGTATACTCTGTATACTAAGCTTCGCGACGACCTATGAACTCAAAGCGAGACAGTTTTAGATAACACTTCAGTCAGTTCAGGCTTCCTTTATTATTACGATAGTAATAATTAATAATAAAAGGTATAGGGACGGGCTATTGTATTCGCTTTGGTGTCGGTCTGTCTGTCTGTTCCCATAGAAGGACTTATCCAAACCTAATCGACCTAGGTATATATCAAATTAAAGGTCCTGTTACCAGGAAAAGTGTTGGTGCAAATTTTGTGCAGAAAACCAAAAAAATGGTTTTTGGGGGATTTTTTTTCACATTTTTTCACACAAATGAGCTTTGGGGGGGGGCGGGGGTAGGTACCTACCCATGAACATCTCCTGAATGTAGTCTCTTGAAAAACAACACAGCTTACAACCATTTTGCTAACTTTTTCAAGGCAAATCAATGAAGACATACGATGAGACCACCGTTGTTAGTTGTTACCTACAGTTCCCTATATCAAACCTCTTAAATAAAATATTATTATGGTGCAATAGCTTTATCGATATTTGAAAAACACGGATGTTTCTACCCTCATTTCAACAGAGAGTAATGTATTTTTCTCCGTTTTAAAAATCTTCTTAGATTACAGTGGCCCTCAGTTTAACAGGTTTGATAGAGGGAACTGTAAAACTGCTAAGGTCTTTTTTTTTTCCTTTTTTTTCCTTTAGGCGCTTTAACACTGATAAATGACAGGTCGTTCGCGCCGATTCCACACTGCGATTATATTTTAGTATACAGGTTCAGTTTTTTTACTTTCTATTACTACAGTATAGCGGAGCTATACTAGTAGGCGCTTTAACACTGATAAATGACAGGTCGTTCGCGCCGATTCCACACTGCGATTATATTTTAGTATACAGGTTCAGTTTTTTTCAAATAGGATAACAGGGAGTCGACGCTCTCGACGTCATCTGACAGAGCAGGAGGTGTTGGAAGTGAGACTCGGATATGGCGGTGGAGGGCGCAGGTGAGGATGTGTTGTACAGAGAGTATCTCGCCACACCTACAGGTAGACGGAGGGGCACGTTTGATGCTAAGGTCTTATCGTCCCGAAAGCAAAAAGAAAGATAGCCTCTCCGAAAAGGAACCTTCTCGGTTTGGGATAAACTCCGCCCCGGGCGGGAATCGAACCAGCGATCTAGCGCTTACAAGGCGACTTAGCTAGCGCTAGCGCTCCAATTTTTTAGCGAAACCTGTAAACAAAATCGTGTCGGTGTGTAGAACTATTGTGTAGATAGCTATACATTATGCAAAATGTAGAATGACAGACTTACGAGCTGACAATGGGCTTGAGGAAATGTAATTCACGAGAAAAGAAAACTGATACAACGCACTAAATTAACATAGCTCAGACCTCTTCGATCCGGTGGGTCTCGGAACGAAATTACTTTCCTTCGTACAGGATAAGGAAAGTAAAAAGCAGTTTTACCTTCCCTTTGGGGACAAGCTACCCGCTTCAGCCAGCCTAAGTAGGGCCGGGAAAAGGCAGCGACCGGACACCAACCATGCACGCCCAACTTGAGAGATATAGGTATTGGGAACTGGTATAATCTACACCGAGCCGCTAGCCGCTAGCTGATTATATGAAGCCGAAAATTCGCCATATTTTTGAAAAAGCGCGTCTTTTAACATAGAATCAGCGAAAATCTCCTACCCTCCCTCCATTTCCCTTTCTTCCTCCAAAAGAGGCCACTAGATAACTAGTGGTCAAGCTCTTCGCGGAGCACCTGAAAGCTCTTCGCGGAGCACCAGTGCTCCGCGGAGCACAGTTTGAGAACCACTGTTGTACGTAATAATTACCTAAGTATAATTACCTATATTTAAGGTAATACATTACTAACATTATAATTACCTATTACCTACAATTTTGAGTGTGCAAAAAAATGTAAAATACTTAAATCATTTTAAATGGACCATCAAACGATTGTTTGACAAAATATTGTAGGTAAGAGTAGGTAGGTATGTCTTCTGTAATACGGTGATGAATTGATGATAAAATTAAATTAATGGTAGTACCTATTTGTTATCAATTACCCGTAATGGATTACCTACCATTTGTTATCAAAATTAATGTCGGGTACCTTTGTACATTACTTAAGTAGGTCGCGGCAATTTATTCGTACGTACACTGAGAAAAAGAACTGCTTATCCCAAAAGGGGATTAAGATAATAGGGTGTCGAAAGCCCAATCGAGTAATTGAATTTCGGAACTAAAACTAATAGGTATCTATACATATCAGGAAGCTCGACACTATAGCATTCCAACACGCTTAAGTCCTACTTGTGGCACCCTATCAGATTTTATTTTTTCCTCAGTGTACCACTGGCGTATATCACCAATCCGCAGCCTTTGCACTTTGGTTGACTGAACAAAAATCGACTTTCATGTCCTCATTTAGGGGAACATGGGGCAAAACGGTAAC
>NW_007382517.1:1751-2621 GCF_000475195.1 Diaphorina citri | reverse complement strand
TCTCTCTCTCTCCCTCTCTCTCTCTCTCTCTCTCTCTCTCTCTCTCTCTCTCTCTCTCTCTCTCTCTCTCTGGTCCCTCCGCTTAGTCTGCTGCACCGTCCCATCCCTACAACAGAAAACCTTGAAACTCTATTTCGTATTAATAAAGGCCGGACGGCAGCGGCACTTCGAGCTCTTGACGTTCGCACGCCTTCCGTCACGATTGAAACTTACCAGTCCTCAGACCAGACTGATCTTTCCCTCACCGTGTTTCAAAGGGTTAATAATTATGAACTAATATGTCACCGGTCTACATAATTTTTCATATGAAACCAGATATTTCCTATGATTAGATATTATTCACATAATATTATTTACATACATAATAACATAAGGAGTGTCATTTTCTTGAAAATTCATTAACCGTGTTTCAAAGGGTTAATAATTATGAACTAATATGTCACCGGTCTACATAATTTTTCATATGAAACCAGATATTTCCTATGATTACATATTATTCACATGATATTGTTTACATAATATCATCAGGAGTGTCATTTTCTTGAAAATTCATTATTAGATACTTTGCTTTCTTGTCTTTTGGACGCAGTTTGAAAAGTTTCGGAGGGAGCGTCGCAGGGAAACTAAAAGAGAAATCTAGTTTTACCGTTGAAAAATAGAAAATTAATACATGTAGGTACCTATGTATAAAAAAAGTTGATGAACTTTCGATGATAGGTACCTCTATCTAATTCCTTAAAAATAAAATTAATTAATTAAAATGTTTTTCTTTTGTGAAAATTAAGCAATCTCAGTGGTGTACCTACCTATGTACCTAGTGGTTAGCGCGGTCGATATTGGATCTGGAGGTTGGCGAATCGAGTTCCCGTC
>NW_007382517.1:0-851 GCF_000475195.1 Diaphorina citri | reverse complement strand
TTTAAGTTTTGGGACAATAGCATCTTTCATTAAAAGAAGACTTGGATGTAGAGCCCAAGTCCGCTTTAAGATCTCCTGAAAATTAGTAAAAGTGGACTTACAGTCTTTTCTTGACTTCACCCCTTCAACTTTTTGCCTGTCTCATAGTATGCTTGTCCAAAAGTACACCACACTGGTTCCTGAAGAGGTAGGTAAGACATGTAGGTGTAGGCATAATTTCATTGAAACAAACTTGGCAGGATTCTACGTCGCGACAATTTTGTTGTAAATGTAGCATTAACACAATGAACATTGGGACAATGAATGTTGTAAGTAATAATTACCTGAGTATAATTACCTATATTTAAGTACCTAGGTAATACATTACTAACATTATAATTACCTACCTATTACCTACAATTTTGAGTGTGTAAAAAAATGTAAAATGGGCGGGAATCGAACCCGCGGCCTAGCGCTTACAAGGCAGACGCACTACCAACTAAGCTAACTAGGCTGGCCCATAATAAATTTAGTTTTAAGTTTTGGGACAATAGCATCTTTCATTAAAAGAAGACTTGGATGTAGAGCCCAAGTCCGCTTTAAGATCTCCTGAAAATTAGTAAAAGTGGACTTACAGTCTTTTCTTGACTTCACCCCTTCAACTTTTTGCCTGTCTCATAGTATGCTTGTCCAAAAGTACACCACACTGGTTCCTGAAGAGGTAGGTAAGACATGTAGGTGTAGGCATCATAATTTCATTGAAACAAACTTGGCAGGATTCTACGTCGCGACAATTTGTTGTAAATGTAGCATTAACACAATGAACATTGGGACAATGAATGTTGTAAGTCAGTGGTTCTCAAACTTTTTTT
>NW_007382516.1:0-9010 GCF_000475195.1 Diaphorina citri | reverse complement strand
TACCGTCACCTTTTACATCATAGGTATCATTCTTGCTTGTTTTAATCGCGTTTATGTTGAGTAATACTAATACCTATTAGGTACCTATTTGAAATTTCGAGCATTGTTTATCTTTTACATACCTAGGTACCTCGCTAAACAACATTACATACTTAGGATTTAGCCAAGAAGAAGAAAAAAACACACAATTATTAAATTTGCCTCGTGTAAGGTATTACGTAGGTAGATAAAAAGAGAAAAACGAATATTTATGTAATGCAAATAATATCAGCTAGGTATAACTTCAAGACAGATACCTAACTTAGGTACTATACCTACTGACTGGACTAAGTTAAACAAGTAGAAAGGAAAATTTAATTTTAATTTGACCAAACTAAGATTTCAGAATAATAACGGTTTCAGAATAATAGGGCACGGTTGGTCCAGTGGTAACGCGCTTGCTTGCCATGCAGAAGGTCCCGGGTTCGATTCCCACCATCGACAAAAATTTGTACTCGTTTTTCGATTGCAAATATTTCAACGGGTTACTTTCTGGTGTTCTCGTGTTGACCCAGCACCTAAATGGGAAGTATTGTGTCTCTTCTCGCCCATCTGATGAGAGGCATACTACGGGATGGACATGCTACGACACAGGCCACATGCGTCTAATGTAGCAGTTGTTCCATTGCTACAAAATAAAAACGGCGGTGGAACACTCATCGTTTTTTTTTAAGGGATCGAACCCAGTACCACTGACCTGGTAGGCGGCTATCATACTGTGCGGGTTGCTCTGCGACGGATCGAACGTGAGTACATCGGACACACACACCCCGCTCAGTCTAAGCCGAGACTTGCTCAGGCCGGTCAGTAGGACTTTGGACGGGTCCAGACAGCGACAGGCTAGACCCGATGAGTGAATCACACGCAGTGCCCCGGTCAGCTGAATGATGTACGACCAGATCGTGCTCTCGGAGAGGAGAGAACTGTGGGGGCTACATTAGGCAGTGAAAAGAAAGAAGAAGAAAGGTAGGGGGAATGAAACAAAACAATAGAACACGGAAACTATACATAAGATACTGAAACAGTTAGTCAGTTTTAGCGGATACGAACGTTAAAAAAAAAAAAAAAAAAAAAAAAAAAACACAAATCAACCAAAAAAAGCTGATTTTCTGGTGGGATTCAAATCACACACCGGGATTTTTTTCAGATGAGAATCCAGAAAAATAAGCTCGTTTTGAGGTAAAGTCTGAGAGCCAAAGAGGCTATTCCATAAAGAACATTTCATTGCATTTTACAATCGCAATGTTCCAATGAATGCCGGTTTGGAGCTTTTTGTATTCCAACTCAAGAGGTATTTAACAATCTGTCGTCATTTAGATCATTTTGCGAAGTTACTAGATTAGGCTCCAGGGTTTCATCGGATCTTGAGAATTCTTTCGAACTATTCGAACCGAAACCTAGTGGTCCATTTCATTATTTTCATTCAACAAACTGAAAATGTCTCCGCTAAAACTCTCCATTCATTGGTTACTCGTTAGGAATATTGGTTACTCGCAGGTATATTAGTGAATACTGATTGGTATTCCTCGCAGGCCCTCACGTACCGGAATCTTTCTTTCCCATAGCACTCGCTTGTACAAATAATGTCGTACACGCTGGTGTACAATATTCTCTTATATGGAAATCTGAGTTCTGCCAGTAGCTTCTATTATTATTAACATACAGGGTGACCCATAGTGACTTCTGTAGGATAGAACCAAGTGAGGTCAAAGTTTTGACGATTTAAAGAGTTTGTTGTCTTTGTTTGGATCTAAATCTAAATATGTTGGATCTAGTGACTTATGTGGAAGGTAACCACTGGATGACGTTGACGCTTGAGGCGTTCTCTACCACCTAACCATTGTTACTAAACTGGTCAAATTCTTCAATAGAAAAGGCAGGAAAGAGTTGATTGAAATGAAATTGATCCCAAGGTCAAAGATAAGCCTTTGTCAAAAGGAATGTGTCTTAAGGTATGTGGTGTGTGCCTATGCTTGTAAGCGCTAGGTCGAGGGTACGATTCCCGCCCGGGGCGGATTTCAGCCTTAAGGAATAATGTTCGTTGTCGGAATGGCTAGCTTTCTCCTATCCTGCCTTCCTTCTTTCTTCAATTTCGGGACGATAAGACCTTAGCAGTTAGTTCTCCCTATCAAAAGTCAAAGAAAAATAAAACAAAATGCGGATTTCATCCTAAACGAATAATGTTCGTTCTCGGAACGGCTGGCTTTCTCCTACCCTGTCTTCCTTCTTTCTTCAATTTCGGGACGATAAGACCTTAGCAGTTCTGTTAGTTCTCCCTATCAAAAGTTAAAGAATTCAAAGAAAAAGAAAACAAAATCTGCCAAAGAAAAAGAAAACAAAATCTGCTGATTTTCTTATATTGGGGTGCTACAGAATATCCTAGCATCCCCCTGTATACAAGTACATGTTGTAGCAATATGATTAGAATTGAGTGTAGGTGGAAACCAATAACATGGTAGATATGGTAGCATTGTATACTGTGTACTATGGGGGATAGGTCACATTATTACATTATCTACAGGGTGACCCTAATTGAGTGTAGGTGGAAACCAATAACATGGTAGATATGGTAGCATTGTATACCGTGTACTATGGGGGATAGGTCACATTATTACATTGTCTACAGGGTGACCCAATGTTCATGTATCAAGCTTTGAAGTGGGGATGTGTTGGGTTGAAAGTTGAAATCCTCTGTGAACAGCACATAGTCTCAATAGACCTTATGCTTTTACATAATTATGTCAACGAGGTATCCATTTAGATAAGACAACGAATTTGAAATGTTGAAAAGCAGTAAAAAGCAGTCTTTTTCTTCTACGACTTCTAGATCCCGAGATAAAACGACTTAAAAAATACCGGTTAATCTTAAATGTATCTTGACGTCCCGACATACGCTACAGTACGCGATGACGTCACATCAAGGCATTAGTTTTCTCTATGACCTCTAAAGTTCATAATTTCGTGCATAAATTTTTACAAAACATCATAGGGACACGGAAGGAACCCAGATATTTTTTCTGGGCGTCCAAGGTCCCCAATCCTTCCAACACCTTGAGGTAGGTGCCATGCCTTATGCCTATCTCGCGGGCACGGAAACCAGGAAAATTTTTTGGTGCATTCGTTTTTACGCACCCTGTATTCTGGCTACCTATCATAACATGGCAGTAATCTTTTTGTCTCACAGGCTAGAGGACAATGGGTCTGTGATGTTTGAAATCAATGCTGTCTTCTAGTTTGGATTTTATATTTGTCTATACTGGTGTTTCCACATAAAGTTCAAGTTAACAATATCAGCAGTATCAGTCTCGTAAGATCAACAAGTTTATGTTTGTGACTGAGAAAACTGGTGGATGTGGCACATTTACCATGAACCAATTCTGCTCGTAAAATGGACTGAACGAATTGACGTCTACATTTTCATTTCGATTACTTTACTACATAGGTATACAAATCCCATATGTACAAACAGCTAACCCTAACCAGCATAGCTAGCTGGCAGTTTTAAAGGGTTCTCTCTGCTTTTAAAGATGAGCACAAGTCCTCACGATGGTTGACTGCGGTTCAGGACGAGCCTATTAAACATGGCTAGAGACCATCACCCTGGTATATTGGCTGAAACAAAAAGATATCTTCTCTTTAATCTGCCATCACCATTCGGCGAAAGCTAAAGCCGCTAAAACTGATCAAAAGATAAAAAAGATTTTCTCAAGGATGTATTGAAACATCATACAGCCCCCAATAGCTCAGAGGTAGAATGTTGGACTTGCAATCCGTGGGGCTGGTGTTGGAATCCTAGAAATGGCCTGAAAATTTAATAGCATCATTGCCAATTTGAGACTGACATTCTTTGTAAAAGCTTCATTTTAACTAATAACTTTTTTTGGTTGAAAGGTAAAAACTTGGCCAATTTTTCTGAAACCTCAGGGAGTTGACCTGAATGGAAATCTCGGACGACTGCTTTTGTTATGGAGAAGTTGGCTGGCAGGTTGATTGTGAACCGATTCACGGGATCTGACGGATCGGTATTGGTGTCGAACGAACCAGATCGATAACCGGGATGTCCCGTAATATCTCAACCGGGATGTCCCGTTCATTTGATGTAGGTAGGATTTTTTAGAATAAAACTGATCAAAAGATAAAAAAGATTTTCTCAAGGATGTATTGAAACATCATACAGCCCCCAATAGCTCAGAGGTAGAATGTTCGACTTGCAATCCGTGGGGCTGGTGTTGGAATCCTAGAAATAGCCTGGAAATTTAATAGCATTCTTCCTTTATTATTACTAATAATAAAAGGTATAGTGGACGGACTATTGTATTCGCTTCGGTGTCTGTCTGTCTGTCAGTCTGTCCCCACAGAAGGACTTATCCAAACCTGGTTGACCTATATATCAAAATTAAAGGTCTTTCTACCAGGAACACGAAAGTGGTGGTGCAGATTTTGTCCAGAGAACCGTAAAGCCAAAAAACCAAAAAAACTGGTTTCTGGGGGATTTTTTTTTATGTGGGACGTAGGGTTTTGTGTAAGGAAAGATATGTGATATATGACAGAAGGGTGGTCTATGTCGGATTGATCAGGAAAGAGTTGATTGAAATGAAATTGATCCCAAGGTCAAAGATAAGCCTTTGTCAAAAGGAATGTGTCTTAAGGTATGTATGGTGTGTTCCTATATGGGAAGAATAGCAAAAGCAAAGGTATACCTATGTACATAACATGTCTCCTGATATCTCAACTCACATTATGTTGGTCAAGTCAGTATTCTAAACTCCAAATAACCGAGAGGCTAAGAGAGGAAGAACAAATACAAAGCTAAAAACCTGAACACAAGATCTCATATTCAGATACAGTGATTGAGATACATAGCTCAGAAGCGATCTGTACATTTTTTCGGGCTCTAACCTAAGTACGTCATGTCAAAAACCAATTCAGATTTAAGTAGAAGGAAATATTCTTGTGTTGTGAATGGAGAAAAATGTAACTTAATTGCTTATTTCACCCGAGGCGAATAAAATATATATCATAAAAGTTGATCAATTAAATCGATACGTAATCGATCTAAAAAAATCTACAATCTACTCCAATTATCAGGAAAAACCAATGGAAAATTCCTTCCGTCTACAAAATCGTACACAGAATTTTTATTCTCAATCAAAACAGGAGCTCGTTGAAGTAGTGAATTGTGTAGGACGTGGGATGATCAGGTTTGAACAAGAGTAAATCTTTCATGTAATCTCGCAGAATACTTCTCAGTTCAGGATGAAGTTCGTAGAAGGTTTCATAGTCTCTTCGATAAGCCTTGCTCTGTTGAATGTACATGGAATTGAGTTGCATATCTTGTCGCCAAATAGTTTCCAGTGGTATCCTGGTGGTTGGTTTTGCCACGGGGTGTCGTGTGCAGTAGTCAGACGTGATGTCTTTCCTCGGATCGAACCTGAGGACCACCTGCTTCCTGCTCCATTCCTGATAAACAATTCTGCCATTCTCACTGAGGAATGTGGTGATGCGTTCATACAGCTGATTTGTCTCAGGATCAGTTACATATGCGGTGATTTTCTTGGCCACTATTTCATATCTGTCATCAAACTTCCTCGGATCGAACCTGAGGACCACCTGCTTCCTGCTCCATTCCTGATAAACAATTCTGCCATTCTCACTGAGGAATGTGGTGATGCATTCATACAGCTGATTTGTCTCAGGATCAGTTACATATGCGGTGATTTTCTTGACCACTATTTCATATCTGTCATCAAATAGAACACATTGGAAGTCTTGCAGTTCAAACGTTATGTCAAATAGTTTCCCATCAGACATGAGGAGATGCAGGGGATCAATCTGTTGAATGTTAAGTAGTGTCATCTGTCGGAGGAGTAGGAGAAGTGAGCCTTGTGTCAAGATGTCTTTGAAGTTATCCAAGCAATACTCATAGGTCTGTGTGGACAGCGGTTGTGTATGCTTTACTTTCGTATAGGTCACGTGGTAAGAATCTAACTTCTCACACACATAGACTGAATGTTAAGTAGTGTCATCTGTCGGAGGAGTAGGAGAAGTGAGCCTTGTGTCAAGATGTCTTTGAAGTTATCCAAGCAATACTCATGGGTCTGTGTGGACAGCGGTTGTGTATGCTTTACTTTCGTATAGATCACGTGGTAAGAATCTAACTTCTCACACACATAGAGATGATTCTCTCGCTCATGCTTCACATCCACCTCACAGTATTTCTCCTCCAGTGTGACTAGCGTTCTTCTTACCAATGAAGTAAAGCTGATGTTATCAAACATATCCGCAGAGTTATCAAAACATTCCGTGTCAAACAGTTTCCAGCTATTGTGTACAAGCAGATCATACTCTCGTGTCAGATACACATTGATATTAGCTTCTCCTACATACTTGTCCAATGTCTTGCACACAATTAGTTTTTCATCAAATGCTATCTTGCAGAAATGTTTGTTATTGGAAAGCCACGGGATGTCCTGGCTGGCGATGGATTGGACATCTTCCTGAATTTCCACTGGCTTGACAGGTTTTGGCTTTTTCTTTTTCTCCAAAGGGACACCATCGCAGGAAAATTTCAGATGAAAGAATGGATACTTCAAGTGCAAGGACAAATCGGATGAAGTTGATGAGGAGATTCCAGAGGAATTCATCGTGTGAAAATATCTATTGGGAAATCCGCTTTGATTTGAAACCAAGTTCCAGTCGAGGTATTTGAAACTGTACGTCTGATCTTATCTATGTGACTGGCAATAACTCTATCAACATCAGACAGACTTGAGGACTAGGGAAGTTTAACATAGAGACTCGTACATACTTTATTATCATCCAACTATTTACACGTATATCTTGTCTATCGATAAATTGATGAGATTCCAAATGAACTGTTGTCCTCAAGTGACTACTACTCTCACAGATTTTCTGTGTAACTTTCTGTTGCTTTAGCATATACTTAATGAGTCTTTACCCTTCGAAAATTTCAAGCTCGGAAACAGTAATCTTTAGAGTACGAAGCGGAGGGGTGTCCTCAATCAAGTGGGAAAATATAGTCTAAAGATCAAAATCTATTCCTGAATTTTCCGAATGGTTATGGTTACTCTTTTTCAGCACATCTATGTCATTTGACAAGAATGCCCTACCTGATTTGAGTCAAACGAATTCTCAGGTAAATGACATGGTCTTTGATAGCCGTCGTAAAATACCTGTCCAGATTTATGACACTTGTCCTGCCAGTATATCCGTAACCACTGAACTTCCAATGCTTGAACTCGATGGACTATTTACTGGTAAATCGAGGTACATGAGACAAGAATTGAGTCTTTTTTTTTAGTTTTACGATTCAAATCCAGTTATTTCAATCTACCTATAAAAACTGAGATTCAGTGATATTACCTACATATGTTATGTTTGTGTTGTCTGGACTAGTAAGTGTATGGAGTTATGGAGGTTCATTGGGCTTTCTTGCAAATGCAGATTTTACATTGAGACCATTAGGACTACGAAATGCAAAAAATAAAATCAACTTTGACAGATTTGTATCATATTCATTCGTACACTAGTAGTTCTCTTGAGGGAGATGAAAAAAAAAACTACTTTTTATGACTTGGTTACAAAGAATGTAGAACATGCACAATTAAATCGATACGTAATCGATCTAAAAAAATCTACAATCTACTCCAATTATCAGGAAAAACCAATGGAAAATTCCTTCCGTCTACAAAATCGTACACAGAATTTTTATTCTCAATCAAAACAGGAGCTCGTTGAAGTAGTGAATTGTGTAGGACGTGGGATGATCAGGTTTGAACAAGAGTAAATCTTTCATGTAATCTCGCAGAATACTTCTCAGTTCAGGATGAAGTTCGTAGAAGGTTTCATAGTCTCTTCGATAAGCCTTGCTCTGTTGAATGTACATGGAATTGAGTTGCATATCTTGTCGCCAAATAGTTTCCAGTGGTATCCTGGTGGTTGGTTTTGCCACGGGGTGTCGTGTGCAGTAGTCAGACGTGATGTCTTTCCTCGGATCGAACCTGAGGACCACCTGCTTCCTGCTCCATTCCTGATAAACAATTCTGCCATTCTCACTGAGGAATGTGGTGATGCGTTCATACAGCTGATTTGTCTCAGGATCAGTTACATATGCGGTGATTTTCTTGGCCACTATTTCATATCTGTCATCAAACAGAACACATTGGAAGTCTTGCAGTTCAAACGTTATGTCAAATAGTTTCCCATCAGACATGAGGAGATGCAGGGGATCAATCTGTTGAATGTTAAGTAGTGTCATCTGTCGGAGGAGTAGGAGAAGTGAGCCTTGTGTCAAGATGTCTTTGAAGTTATCCAAGCAATACTCATGGGTCTGTGTGGACAGCGGTTGTGTATGCTTTACTTTCGTATAGATCACGTGGTAAGAATCTAACTTCTCACACACATAGAGATGATTCTCTCGCTCATGCTTCACATCCACCTCACAGTATTTCTCCTCCAGTGTGACTAGCGTTCTTCTTACCAATGAAGTAAAGCTGATGTTATCAAACATATCCGCAGAGTTATCAAAACATTCCGTGTCAAACAGTTTCCAGCTATTGTGTACAAGCAGATCATACTCTCGTGTCAGATACACATTGATATTAGCTTCTCCTACATACTTGTCCAATGTCTTGCACACAATTAGTTTTTCATCAAATGCTATCTTGCAGAAATGTTTGTTATTGGAAAGCCACGGGATGTCCTGGCTGGCGATGGATTGGACATCTTCCTGAATTTCCACTGGCTTGACAGGTTTTGGCTTTTTCTTTTTCTCCAAAGGGACACCATCGCAGGAGAATTTCAGATGAAAGAATGGATACTTCAAGTGTAAGGACAAATTGGATGAAGTTGATGAGGAGATTCCAGAGGAATCCATCGTGTGAAAATATCTATTGGGAAATCCGCTTTGATTTGAAACCAAGTTCCAGTCGAGGTATTTGAAACTGTACGT
>NW_007382515.1:0-9016 GCF_000475195.1 Diaphorina citri | reverse complement strand
TTTTTTTTTTTTTTTTTTTTTTTTTTGTGAAAAATTTCAAACCTCAAACCACCAAATTAGCGGGGACTGTACCTATATTCCTATATTTTTCTAATTTTATATTTGAAGAAGAAGAAAGATACGGAAAGAGATAAGAGGAGGGAGAAAGGAAAAGGGAAAGAAAGAGAGGAGAAGAAGAAAGATCGCGAAATGAAAGGGAAAGAGAAGAAGAGAAAGAGGAGAAACAAGAAGAAGAAGAAGAAGAAGAAGAAGAAGAAGAAGAAGAAGAAAAAGAGATCGCTTTATTAGCGATTTCAGTAGTTAGGTAATAGGCAAAAATAACAATAATTTTTCTTCTTCTTCTTCTTCTTCTTCTTCTTCTTCTTCTTCTTCTTCTTCTTCTTCTTCTTCTCCTCCTCCTCCTCCTCCTCCTACACCTTCTACTTCTTCTTCATGGTAACGTGACTCGACGGGTAAAATGACATTTACTGTGACGTCATTTTTGAGGGTTTTCCCCTTAAAATAACAATAACAATGACCTGTCCAAATAGCGCTTGAAATGTCAGCCTGTAAATTAAACTGACCTTTAAAAATGTGTAGATTTTTTCACATTCCTTATCCTAATATTGAAAGGAAAGTATTGTATATATTTCTTTACAGGTTTGACAGTTTGAGAGAACGAGCCTTATCATATCAATCAAAGGGAGAACGAGCCTTATCTGTTTGGGAAAAAGTTTGCCCAGGGCGGGAATCAAACCCGCCTCCTCCAATCTAACTAGATGGCTTAAGATTAATAAGAACTAAAATCTGTACAAATTCGTTTAAGAACTCCAAGAACTGTCAACCCTCCCCGGAAAACTAGTGGCCGTTCCAGTCCACCATTTGGAAGAGAAAACCGAAACACCAAACAGGGGTCCACATTACGCCCCCTTCCCCTATTTCCGGAAAGTTCACACAATTTTATACTCCCAAAGAGACAATAAAAAAATAGAGAATGGAAAACAAGATTCCGAGAGGGAGGGAGAGAGAGAGAAAGAGAGGAGAAAGAGGAGAGGGAGATTGAGGAAGAGTAGAAGAACATCGGGGAGAGAAACAGAAGGAAGAGGAGGAGAAAGAGAAAGAGAGAGAAAGTGAGAGAGAGAGAAAAAGAGAGAGAGAGAGAAAGAGAGAGCGAGAGAGAGAGAAAGAGAGGAGAATGGAAAAAAGAAGAAAAGGAAGTGTAAAAGGACAGCGGGGAGAGAAACAGAGAGAAGAGGAAGAGGAAGAAGGAGGAAAAAGAGGAGAAGGGAAGAACAGCGGGGAGAGAAACAGAGAGAAGGATCCCCACAAGAAGGAGGAAAAAGAGGAGAAGGGAAGAAGGAATAGAAGAGAGAGAGAGAGAGAGAGAGAGAGAGAGAGAGAGAAAGAGAGAGAGAGAGAGAGAGAAAAGAGAGCAGGGAGATAAAGAGAAGGAGGGGAGAGAGAGGAGGGGAAGGGAATAACGGAAAAATAAATGAAACAATGGCGGAATATTAGTTTTTTCCTTTTTTATGACGGAGGGAATGGGAAGAAGAGGAGGAGACGAAGAAGGAAGAGAAGGAGGAGGGAGGGAGAAAAGGGAGAGAAATGGAGGGTCGAAAAACAAACGAAATTTGTCCCCGAAAAATTTCTCGGTTAGGAAATTTTATTGAGGTCGAGGGACAATATCATCAGGGCCGCTCACAGCCTAACCGGACCAGGGGGCGAACAATGGACTTTTCTTGAACATTTATTAGATTGTTTTTTACTATTATTTTATTTATTTTTAGAAAGTTTTAGATGAAAATTCAAGTATTTTCGTATTTTTTATTTTTATATTACATATTTTATTACAGTCGAACCTGTCTAAGTGGGAATCCAAGGGACCGACAATTTTTTCCCACTTATTCGAATATTGCGATGTGCGTCTGAGACGAAAACAATATAAAATGAAAAACCATTTTCTCCCTTCGAGTTCTTTTTTCAGGAAAAAAAAAACTTTCCCGTTTTTCCATCTCTCCGTGAGTTTGTGTGAAAGGGAAAATTAGGCTGTGGTCACACAAGGCTGCGCGGAGCTTTCTGTAGTTCCCTTTTGTTAGGATTGTTGTTGTTGTTGTTGTTGCAGCAGGCCAGCAGGCAGCAAGTCATCAAAATTCCAGGGTATGTTCTTCTCTGAGATTCAAGTCCAGGAATAAGGCTACATCTTTTGGTTTATCCCAAAGGTCTCGTACTGTCAATGTGGTTGGGTGAGCTGGGCAATGGAACCGATGATGTACATCGTGAGGTCCTGTGTTGCACCGGTTGCACTTATCCTTTTGTTAGGATTCATTTTAAAGGAGTTTAGCGTCACTGTATAACGGCTATGGACGATAAGGTCCTTTAGTGACGGACGATAAGGTCCTCTGTTCATTCGGTAATAAGCTACCCGCTGATTCACATTAAACTCACCCAGCCTGATTGTGGTGTTTTGCACTGGTTGCACTTATCCTTTTGTTAGGATTCATTTTAAAGGGGTTTAACGTCACTGTATAACGGCTATGGACGATAAGGTCCTCCAGTGAGGGACGATAAGGTCCTCCATTCGGTAATAAGCTACCCGCTGATTCACATTAACCTTACCCAGCCTGATTGTGACCAGAAAAGCCATGACGCGATTGGTGTATTCAACGTGCGGCCGATGGCCTGATGTTGTTTCTTGATTGAACAGAACAAAAGAAGCTGGTAAAGCATTCAAGCTGGTAAATCATTCAACTTCGGCCTAAAGAATATCACAAAATCAGTAGGTATTTTAAATAAAAAATACACAGGCAACAATGTTCAAAAACGCTTTTCTTTTTTCTCACATCCGTTTTTTGACGTGACCAAAGCCTTCGACAAGAGAGGGACAAAAAAAGAGGGGCGAATCTCTCAAAGTGGAGAGACGGAGAGAGTAAATAAGCAGGTGGAAGGGATATGAATGATTTTTTTTTTTTTTGAGTTGTGTCACTTTATCCTCGGATTCCCCTGTTGAGGGAAGAGGTAGATATGTGGGATTCCTACATCGGATTTTGGTGTTCTGGAGGTTTTTGCAATTGTCTTCTTCTTCTCATTCTTCTTCTTCTTCTCATTCTTCTTCTTCTTCTTCTTCCTCCTCCTCTTCTCATTCTTCTTCTTCTTCTTCTTCTTCTTCTTCTTCTTCTCATTCTTCTTCTTCTTCTTCTTCTTCTCATTCTTCTTCTTTGAGGACTTGAGGTCTTGTTAGCTTGTCGTGTTAGTTTGTCGAGTGGTTACTGAATCACTGATGTGCTTAAACTTTCCAGTGATGTTCAAGTGTTTAGGCATCTCCACTGAAAAAAAAAAAATCCTCCGAAAAAAAGGGATTTCTTTATTCTTCATAAGGGAGAATAAGGAGGGACAGAAGAAAGAGATAGAGCAAGGGGAATGACAAGGAGAAAATAATAGGATGGAGAGAGAGAGAGAAAGGAAACCCCAGAAAAGTTACCTCCTCCGTCAGACAAAAAGAGAGAGACAGATAAGGGAATTTTTTCAGATTCATTGAAATTTATTTCCCTTGTACATTATGTATTTATTTAACTCTTATTTCCACGTATTTACTTCATTTCCATGTATTTCAATGTATTTAACTATTTACTTTGTCTCTATATACCTATCTACGAGTAGGTATATACTTTCTGGAGTGAAAAAAAAAGCCGGAGGGAATTTCGTCACAACAAAAGTTCTGTGGGTTTTCTCCCATACATCTCTTCCCGAAAAATAAAACCTTCCAAGGGATTGTGGGAATAAGTTTAGTTTTGGGGACTGTGGGGGATGAGAGAGAGAGAGAGAGAGAGGGAGAGAGAGAGAGAATGTGTGTTCAATTGTTCACCATGTTCCCATATACACACATTTTTCGAAGAGATTTGATTTTGTAATAAATTTAAAATCTCTTGCTTTTATAATTTCCACTTTAATTATAGGTACCGTTGTCTCCCTCCTTCTCTCTCTCCCTCTTTCTATTTTTCCCTCCTCCTAATATATCTCTCCATTTCCCTCCAATCCCTCCCTATTTTTTTCTTTCTCTTCCTCTCTTACTCTCCTCCTAATTCCTCTCTCTCTCTCTCCCTATCTCTTTTTTCCCTCCCTCTAATTGCTGTATCTCTGTCTTCCGCTCTCTCTCTCTCTCTCTCTCTCTCTCTCTCTCTCTCTCTCTCTCTCTCTCTCTCTCTCTGTAGAATGATATTCAGAAAAATAATAGTACTAAGAGACTGAGAATACATATTATAATGGAAAGGTTACGAAATGAAAATGTAAAACAGAGAGAGAGAGAGAGAAAGAGAGAGAAAGGGGGAGAAAAAAAAAAGAGAGAGAGAGAGAGAGAGAGATTAATATTTTCCTATTTCTTGCATAGGGTATTAATTAAAACATTTTCAATGTAACTTTTGTTAGATAAAGAAAGAGAGAGGGAGAGAGAGCGAGAGAATGTGAGAGAGAGAGAGAATAGAAATGAAAGTTGTATTGTGTATGCTGGAATATAATGAATGAGTGAATGAGAGTGAGAATCGAGGGCGAAAGAGAGGTAGAGAGGGAGGAGGTAAATGGAAAGAGAGAAGAAATTAGGAGAAAAGGATTAAAATTAAAAGAAAGAGTGTGAGAAAACCGCCAAAAAACGGTCGAAATCTGTTCAAAAGCGGTCAAAATACCGCCAAGCGCAGCACCTATCTCAACCAAAAGTTTCGTGTTGCTTCCTTGTCACATTTGACAGCTAGGTACATACCAAATTTCAAGTCTTTAGCTCTTACCCTTCTCGAGATATTTTGTTTACAGACAGACACACACACGGACCAATGGCTGAAACTCTGAATTTAGGGTCTAGGGACCTCAAAACGTGTTTTGGCACTAAAAACTGACCATCGAAAATTTGAACCGAGAACATTACTTTCCTTCCTATAGGATAAGGAAAGTAAAAAGGATAACCATAGTTCTGAATGAATTTAAAGTGAAAGTAATAGCAATAAGTACAAAAAAATGTACAAATACACGGAATACAGAAAAAGATCAAAGAGAAGTGGAAGGAAGAAGCCGAGGGGAAAGAGGATGTTGCGGAAGGAGGAAAAGGAAGACAAGAAAGAGAGAGAAAAAACAAGAAGAGAGGGACAAAGGATAGATTAGAGGAGGAGGAGGAGGAGGAGAAAATGACATGGAAACCGAAGAAAAAAAATGAGGAGGAGGAGGAGGAGAGAACACATCCACCAGGGCCATACACAACCAAACCAATCCACGGGGACAAATAGAGTTTATAGTTCCAACTTCCAACAATGGTCCTTTCAACAACCTCTTAAAACAATCTGAGACGATTTTCCCGCTTCAACCAGAGCCATATCCAGGATTTTGCCGAGGAGGGGGGCCCGGGGGCCCGAGAGTCAAAATTTTTGGAACCTGGCCTATAGTAATGGAGAAAAATTGGGCTCGAAGGGAGGACCCGTTCTCGGAACGGCTGGCTTTCTCCTATCCTGTCTTCCTCCTCTCTTCCCTTTCGGGATAATAAGACCTGGACAGTTGCAGTTCCCTCTATCAAAGCTCTTCAAAAAGATGAAAGTACAGATTTCCGTTTAGATGGATTAAGAACGTTTTGGCTCCGGGCCTCCTGGGGGGTCTTGGCCCCCCTCCTATGGACGGGCCTACCACCATCCTCCCCACCCACCAGAAGACAATGTCCCCCCACCTCTCCGGAAGCGGTGCTTTGAAATTGATGATGGCTTTGGTGGAAGTCGCAAATTTCCACCTCCGAGTAAATCCCCCACCAGTATTGTTTGTGGCAACTTTTGTTCATTTTGTTGTTGAAGTTTCAAATGTTGTTTAAAATCGTTTTGTTGACTTTTGGTACCATAGAGAGTGTTTCGTTCAGTGATGATGATGATCCCAACAACAACAACAACAACAACATCCCTCGTTGACACCCTGTTGGGCAGAGGATTTCCTTTGTAGTCCAAGGAGATTTGGTGTTGTGTTTTGTTAAGTACATAGGTACAATAATTAAAAGTTAACTCCCCTAGTTGTCATTACACGAGTATGTGAGGGTTCGACTCTCAGCCATATCAAAAGGGCCTTTAGCCAGGCTAGTTAGCTTGGAGGGTAGCGCGTCTGCCTTGCAAGCGCTAGGCCGCGCGTTCGATTTCCGCCCGGGGCGGATTTTATCCTTAACAGATAATGTTCGTTTTCGGAACGGCTGGCTTCCTATCCTGTCTTCTTTCTCTCTTCGATTTCGGGATGATAAGACCTTAGAAGTAATAGTTCACTCTATCAAACCTTTTATATCAAAGCAATATCAGAGAACTAATAAATGGGTAGGCACGTAAAAAAAAAGGGAATCATTCCCTAATGAGATTGAAAAGTCAACAATGAGGCTTATGAGGCTCAAGGAGGTATTAACTTGAAAATCCTACTCAACATCTTGGAAATCCCCCATTCATGAGCTTTTCATCTAGTCAAGATACTTACCTTTTTCAATCAATCTTTTCATGAGGAAAGCTATAATGATACCCCAAATATAGATACGCCTATCTAGGTAGATATTAGATATATGTGGGTACATACAGGGTGTCAACCTCAAAATTAAAAATGACCATGGGAAATTAACCTGTAAAATCATTTTTCAACTTAATATGAGTCCCAGTTTAGAGAAAATATCAGCCTTAGAGATGAGAGAGAGAGAGAGAGAGACTGATGTGAACAGCACACGATTTTCCTTGAATACCTATTCGAGGAATTTTTATACGATATCTCTGCCAAGTTATAAAAGCGGTCGAAATAGGGCGAACTCCCAAAATGCAGCCAAAGTACAGCTAACATTTGTTCCGAAGAGCGATGTTAGTTGAAACTCTGGGGGTTTTAGGTAGGAATCGTTTTTGGGCGGCCTATTCCCATAACTTTTTTGATATCTCCACCTGTTTAGTCAGTATAGTACTGGCTACTGGAGATATCAAAAAAGTTATGGGAATAGACGTCAGTTAGAGTCAAAAGACTGGAGTTGAACTAACACCCTGTATACTGTAGTTGGGCAAAGGCTTATCGATATAGAGGAGCCCCCGTAATAACTTTCGACAGCACTAAGCTCCTTTCCACATGTCGGTCTCCTTAAGGCTTCTCTTCCTTTGAAAAAAGTTTCTAACAGGTAATAATATTTTATGATCTTGGAGGATTTCTTTATTTTTTTTTTTCTATAGATATTTTTCGCTTAAACGTTTTTTTACGATTGGGCGTTTTGCGTTTTAATTGTTGTGATAGATTTCCGTGCGTTTTTTGTGCTTTTTTTTATTGTTGATAGGCTGTTTGTTGTTTTTTATAGGCTGATTGGATTCAGATTTGGAGCTACCTATAACTTTTCTGCAGGTGTCAACCTTGGACGTATTCTTTCGGGAACATATTGCGCTCAGTATTGGATTTTGGACATTTCGATTTCATCAAGAGGTAAACATTTTACGCTTATTTTATTTTCAATGTCTGCCACTCTTGCTTGAAGAACAATGTAATGAATACCTCTAGTTGTCTCGTTTATCAGGATGTTAAACTCTGGTCTTTTTTGGGGATTTGATTGTCCGTATCTAAGACTATGGGTACCTTACCTATGTATGTTAGTGTCTTGATATTAGTGGATGTGTCAACATTTCAAATATAATCTCAGAAAGACAGAAAGTGAGAATTTGTTCAAATTAGTTTTGTTGGTGTCAAAATCAAAACACAGACGAGTAAATGATTAATTTAGGGAGAGATATAGGAAAGAAAACATGAGAGAGAGAGAGAGAGATGGGATGGGATTGTATTAATGGTGGAGTTTTCTTCCTTTTTTTTTTTTTTTTTTTTTTTCTCTCTCTTTTCTTGCTTTCCAATTTTTTCTCTTCTTTGTCCTCCTCCTCCTACTCCTCCTCCTCGACATCTTTATTCTTCTTCTTCCTCTTCTTTTTCTTCTTCTCCTCCTCCTTCTTCTTCTTCTTCTTCTTCTTCTTCCTGTTCTTCTTCTTTTTCCTCTTCTTTTTCTTCTCCTCCTGCTCCTCCTCCTAGTCCTTCTCTTTCTTCTTCTTCTTCTTCATCTTATTCTTTCTAGGGCTTTTCCAAATTTGAGCCCCTAAGTCCCTCCCTACTGTCCCTTTTTTTTCTATACGGATAATTTCACCCCATTTTTCGTTTGTTTTGAGATAGTTTTTCAGTTCTTTTAGTTTTCCTTTCATTCTTAAACTTTTTCCTCTCGCTAGCTCTATGACTTTCAATATGATCTTTGTCATATTTTCACGTACCTACGCTTCATTGCATACTTCGGTTTTAAAGCCAGCTCTCTCTCTCTCCCGCTTTGATACTGCGTTATTTTTATTGGCCATTAAAATATTTTTATTGTTTGTTTACAAAATTTTTATTACCCAGTTGTACGGAGTCACGTGCTAGCTTTTTGTTTATTTTTCGCTTAAACGTTTTTTTACGATTGGGCGTTTTGCGTTTTAATTGTTGTGATAGATTTCCGTGCGTTTTTTGTGCTTTTTTTAGTGTTGATACGTTGATAGGCTGTTTGTTGTTTTTTATTGGATTGGATTCAGATTTGGAGCTACCTATAACTTTTCTGCAGGTGTCAACCTTGGACGTATTCTTTCGGGAACGTATTGCGCTCAGTATTGGATTTTGGACATTTCGATTTCATCAAGAGGTAAACATTTTACGCTTATTTTATTTTATTTCCAATGTCTGCCACTCTTGCTTGAAGAACAATGTGTTGAATACCTCTAGTTGTCTCGTTTATCAGGATGTTAAACTCTGGTATTTTTTGGGGATTTGATTATTTTGATTGTCCGTATCTAAGACTATGGGTACCTTACCTATGTATGTTAGTGTCTTGATATTAGTGGATGTGTCAACATTTCAAATATAATCTCAGAAAGTGAGAATTTGTTCAAATTAGTTTTGTTGGTGTCAAAATCAAAACACAGACGAGTAAATGATTAATTTTTGTCTCGCTGGAGGACGTAAAACTGAGACAAAACCAGCCCTGTCAAGCCACAGACAATAACACTGGCTC
>NW_007382514.1:0-8363 GCF_000475195.1 Diaphorina citri | reverse complement strand
CAGTATGTTGTTCATAAATATGGGTGTAAGTCTGTTAAGGTGTGTCCACACATAGTCGACCGGCCGTCGATCGATGTCGACTGAACTGTCCACACTGCCTCGACAACATAGATTCACCTCGTCGATCGATGTCAATCGACGGCCGATCCACTATGTGTGGGCAAACCTTTAGGTTTAAATTTTGGATTAAAATATGAAATATGAACTCAGATATGAAGGGTTAGTCTTTTTCGTCGGGTCAAATTGAAATATTCTAAAATCAATTTGTCGTCTGATTCGCCTGCAAGACATTTCACCTCGTCGATCGATGTCAATCGACGGCCGATCCACTATGTGTGGGCAAACCTTTAGGTTTAAATTTTGGATTAAAATATGAAATATGGACTCAGATATGAAGGGTTAGCCTTTTTCGTCTGGTCAAATTGAAATATTCTAAAATCAATTTGTCGTCTGACTCGTCAGCAAGACATTTCATCAAGACATTTTCACTGTAGAAATTTTTGTAGAGGTTGAATTGAGTTGATGGTGGTAGGACACCTGGGTAACTTTTTGGTCCAGATCAATTTTATCAGAAGTTTCAGGTTTTGGTTTTGTGCCAGTTTAGGTTAGGCTTGTATTGATTTTTTTTTCAACAGTCCTAGCAAGCCTAGGATGGTGCACAGAACCACAACCTCAGACTATTGATGATTTACATAAACCTAGCTACTAAGGTGCCCAATAAAAACATTTCTCTAGCCAGAAGGAGTCATAGAATTAAATCAAGTACATATGTACCTACTTACCTACATACCTACCCAATATTCAAGGTAAAATAAATTTTAGGTGTACCTACCTATTCCTGCAAACATTTTTTTTTTTTTTTTTTTTTTAAAATTTTTATTTTTTTTTTTTTTTTTTTTTTTTTGAAATTATTATTTTACCTGCATACTGCAATTATTGCAAACGCCAAGAATTTTGCTGAGGTGTTTTTTTTACAGGCGATTAAATATTGATTTTTTTTTTTTTTAATTATTATTTTACCTGCATACTGCATAACTACTCGGTTTGTAAGCTGATATAATAACTGATAAGCATCACTATAATATGACCTGTTTTTCATCATATTAGGTACTCCCAATATAAATATATTCTTATGACCTGTTTATTTCACGTCATATTTTTACTGCTGGCTTGTAGGCGTCAAGGGTGTTTATTTTTTATCATAGGTATTTATCATTATTATTAGCTACTATTATTATAATTATTATTATTATTTTATTGAATCCATGGAATTTGTTGTGACTGTGCGTTTTATTACTGCTGATTTGTTATCTCTCTGAAATGCATCTAGGTTGTTTCACAATCATCATCATCAGCACTAACGCCAATTCCTCCGATTAGCTAATGGACTCTGTTTGTTTTTTTAATGGGTTTAGCGTCACTGTATATGTAACTTATCAACGTAACAGGGAACATATTTTAAAGAGTTCAAATTCATGTGAAAGTCCTAGTCCATCTCCTGAGAAAACCCCTAGTTCTAAAGGTTCAAATAAACCTACTCGAATAAGGTTTCAAGAAGATACTTCTGATACAAATTAATGTACCTAATACACGTCCTGTGTCCTCTTTAAGGCCCAGGTCTATTCTTAAAGTTCCTGCTAGGAACATAACACAGCTGATGTTGGATTTCACCAATATTTATTCAGTCCTTAAAACTCCTGTTAAGCTAACAGCCTGTTAAGTTCCATTTAATTTGTACTGGCTTAACAGGGCTGTTAAGCAAACGGGCTGTTTGAGGCTGGAAAGAAGTTTGGTGAAAACCACCGTGAGATTTTTAACAATGACGGAGGTTTTACCCACCAACCAACCTCAGTGGTGCAGTTGTTAGCGTAGTGGACTTCGGACCTGGAGGTTGGTGGTTCGAGTCCAAGTCAAGACATATACTTTAGCGTAGTGCATTAAGCAGGGAACGACATTTGTGACAAGCATTTATGCTCAACACAATTAAAATTCCTAGGTTTTACCCACCATTTGGCGACAAGTTGCCGGCTTACTCACATTAACCTCACCCAGCCTGAGTGGGACCGGGAAAATCCAGCAGCACGCTATTGCCCAGATGATCACCCATCCGGATACTAACCACGCGCATCGTTGTTCAACTTCAGTGATCCCTTCGGGATGGGCATGCTACGACACAGGCCACAAGCGTCTAATGTAGCAGTTGTTCCATTGCTACGAAATTAAAACGGCGGCGGAACACTCATCTTTTTAAAAAACGACGAACAAGCTCAACATCTGAAGGTTATGATTGAGAATCTGGTCAAGACTGGAACTCCCCTCAATCAAATAGCCATTGGTAAGTAGCAGTCAGCTCCCATGGCGTAGTGGTCACTGTGCTCGCGTTGCACGCGGGAGACCCAGGTTCGATTCCCGGCGGGGTCAAAAAAAATTGTATCATGCAAATGATTGATTCCGTGACTGGCTGTTGCGGTGCCCATAAGTAGCAGTCTTTAGCCATAGGTGACTATCCTGTCTTCCTTCTCTCTTCGATTTCGGGACGATAAGACCATAGAAGTTACAGTTCCCTCTGTCAAACCTCTTAAAAAAAAGAGCTACCTTGGATTTAACTGCGAAAAAAATGAAAATGTTCTTATTTCTACCTAAACCTCTTTGATGAATCCCAATTTTAGGTGTACCTAATCTTGCAAACATTTTTTTTTTTTTTTTTAATGTTCAATTGCCACCCTTCAAATTGTACTCCTAATAATTATAAATTATAGGTATGCTGCATTCATGTAAAATTCATTTCTGAAGTTCCTCTATTATGGCTATTGCAAAGTACAGTGTTCTTTTTGTTGAACAGTCCCCTTGTCTTACCCCATGAAAAGTAGTGCATCTGCCTTGTTAGCGCTAGGTTACGGGCTTGGGGCAAACTTTCTTCTATTAGGGCAATAAGGTTCGTTCTCGGATTTTTATTCCTAACAGACAAGGCTCTCGTTCTTGGAACACCTGGCTTTCTCCTGACGGGTAATATGATTTCAGAAATCACGGGTCTGGCATGACAGACAAGGTATTCATATCAATCTACCTGAAATGAAGAAGTCAGTGGACGAACAAGCAAACATGGCAAAATCTTCATTCAAGTTTTAAAACTTTCTTCTCTTCATACCACACAACTTTTTTCCAAACTTCTATTCATATTTTCCTCAGAGCTCAGGTTTCGCTTATTTCCATCAGCATTACGAATTTAATTCATCTGAAAGTTTTCCACATCAAGGAGTGGTAGAAAAAAAAACTTGAAGACATGCAAACTTCCTGTACAAATTTATTAGCAAGTATACCTTCTATTTTAGATACCTACCTCCCAGTTTCTTCCAAAGCTAGGTAATTTATGCAATATGTACTAGTGTATGTAGTTAACTAAACTTAAAAAAAAAGAAAGAGAAAAAGTGTGGATTGTAGAGGTGATTTAGGCAATGTCCATAGACCATAGTGTAGAGCTATAGACTCTGTTTGACAGAGTTGAAGATTTCTTCTATTGATAAAATAATTATTTGCAGCACACATCAAACCTCTGCAAAAAATTACAAACCCATCACACTATTTGATTGACATCTGGATTGCCAAGAAAGAATCTATAGATCTAGATCTATCTAATTCATTTCATCACTTCATTCTATGAACCAGATTGTAGTAGTATCTGCAGCCTAAATAAGCCACACCTAAGTTGAGAGCTGCCTACCCAGATTTCAAACTATAACATTATTGCAACATGTTTGTTTGACACGAATTTTTGTTTGATGTTTTATTATTATATTTTTAGCTGAATTCTCTTTTTCTTCTCCTAGTCGTATGAAAATATTATACATTTTTACTTATTGAAAGTTTCATTTGACGTCCCTTCTATGTATGTAACAGCTGTTGTTAGCAAGATTTAATTTTGTTTTAAAATTCCATGTTATACCCTAGAGAAGAAGATGTAAAAATAGTATGGACCTATTTGTGTAGAATTTATTCCAAGAAGATGATATTCAAATTAAAATTGAAAGACGTAAGTAATAAAATAGGGTATGGAACCCAGTGAAAAATAAATCTAAATTATGAAAATGAAGAAAACTCCGTAATATTAAATTGCCATAATGCTACCCAATAATAAAAAATACATAACAGACTTTAATACGTACTAAAAAAGCTATGTTCCTCACAACAGTCACAACCTAGGAACCTACACCTACAACCCCCCTTCCCCGTTTTCATTGTTTTCAAGGGGTGAACAATGCTTGTTACCCTATAAATATACCTACCCATATTCATAGAGGTACGAGTTCTGAAATAAAAGTATTTCGTGTTCTAATTGATTAAATAGAACGTCTGACGACTAAACGAGAGTAGAGGGGAAAAATAAGCCCATGTTGTCACTCAACAGTAAATTTTATTGTAACTGTCAGAATAAAATTATAGTCAGAAAGCGAGGAGTATAAAAGCTCAGTACACACTACACACGCTGCTATGTACTGTACTCCGCAACTCATTATTTTGTACTCGACGCTCAGAAAATATTGACAAACGGCACGGCGTTTTTTAAGTAAAGGGACTTTTTAGTCCGTCCTCCCTTTACTATTACAATAGTAACAAGCAGGGTCCGTCCCTCCGGGAATTTTTTAGCCCGTAGTTTATTCGATCGTGATTAGAGAAAATCAGTACCTATGTACCTACCTAATTTGTTTAATATTCAGTTTATTATTATTCTTGATTTGATTTTTTGATTTTACTTTTATGTAATGATTTAAAATCAAGACTAGAGCCCGTTCTCCCTTTATTCCCAATATAATGTTCAAGTCACCCATCCATTTATTGGCCTTGCTCGGCGTAACTTAACATAGATGACGCTAAAACCGGTCCTAAATGATCGACTGAAGTGTTAGCTAAAACTTTCTCGCTTTGAGTTCATAGGTCGTCGCGACAAATTTCGAGATCAGAGTGTATCTCGACAAATTTCGAGATTCGAGATTATTTTTGGCTTTATGGTTTTCTGGATAAAATTTGCACCACCATTTTCGTGTTCCTGGTAAAAAGACCTTTAATTTGATATATAGGTCGACCAGGTTTGGATAAGTCCTTATATGGGGACAGACTGACGGACGGACGGACGGACAGACTGACAGACAGACAGACACCGAAGCGAATACAATAGTCCGTCCCTTATACCTTTTTATTACTATTGTAATAATAAAGGAAGGACGGACTAAAAAATCATCATCTTCTTCTTAAGGTGCCTGTCCGGTCCGAACGTTGGCGATCATCCTGGCTATGATGATTTTGATGATGGCAATCCGGATAAACTGTGTGGAGGTATTTCCAAACCAGGCTCTGAGGTTGGCAAGCCATGAGATTCTTCTGCACCCCGAAAGTCGTTTGCCTTGGATTTTTCACTGTAGATTCTGTAGAAAAAATCACTGTTGAAAGATTATCTGTCGAAAGACCAGGTTGGGAACTCGGGAGACATGTAGTGGCGTGTGTACTGGGTTTAAGGAGGAAGTTTAGTTCCCCCTTCCTCCCCTTATTTCCTACCAGTATCTATTTCTATATATGTATCCATTTATACTATTATTTTATGATTATTTTTTAATAGTAGGGATATCTACGTTAGAACTTGATGGCAGTTTGTCGTGTTTCATTGTTCATATTATTTTCTCCAGCTTGTTTATTTCTATTACTACTGTCATAAGGTGTTCTCAGCTAATGCGTGATAGCCTCCCCTTCCCCTGCGTTTCCTTTCCCTTATGCCTAATATCCATTTCTTTCTTCTTCCCCTCTCCTCCTTGCTTTATCCCTTTTTCATTTCTTTCTCCTCTTCCATTGTGCTTATCTCTTTCTTACCTTCTCCCCCACTCTCTCTTTTCTAGTAAAACTCTCCTTCTCCCTCCCCTTCTCTCCTTTTTTCTCCCTCTCTCGCTCTCTGTCCCTTTCTCTCTCTCTTTCTCTCCTCTTCTCTAGGTACTCTCCTCATTTCTCTCTATCTTTCCCTCTCTCGAGTAATTTTGTGCTCTTTTCATTTTGACCTGACTTGGACGTGGCCACCAACCTCCAGGGTAGAAGTCCACCGTTCTAACCACTACACCGTTGAGGTTGGTTTCTTGGTGCATATTTTCCTATTCACACGTTTTTCGTCTCTGCTTGACTGCTCAGCAAAATGTAAATTGTTAGCATTGTTTATTTGTTGTATTTTTTGTTTGTTTGTATTGTTGAGTCTAAAGAGAGAGATATTTTGTCTATTTCGGGTCTGGCAGGGATAAAACAATGCTGAAGAGGGTGTCTGCTACTCCAGACAATTCAGACATGTTCACATTTCGATGATTATTGTGAAATTCACAAAGCTAACATTATCGCTCTCTCAATGGATCTCGTTCTTATAATATAAGATTACTCATTAGTTATTACTCATTTCTTATTAGTTATTACTCATTTCTTATTAGTTATTACCCAAACGAATTTTAAGTTTTACGTATTACCGCTGGGAGTTATAAATTGTCTTACAATGGGGTTTCCTCTGAGTGTGACTCACATTTTACGTGTTGTGGTTCTAGAGATAGAGCGATCAGTGTGTGAACTATGAAATGTGAACTGTGAATGGATCTCGTTCTTATAATATAAGATTACTCATTAGTTATTACTCATTTCTTATTAGTTATTACTCATTTCTTATTAGTTATTACCCAAACGAATTTTAAGTTTTACGTATTACCGCTGGGAGTTATAAATTGTCTTACAATGGGGTTTCCTCTGAGTGTGACTCACATTTTACATATAATTCAATGCTGGAACTTTTTCTGGTACCTACGTCTTTTCTTATTAGTTATTACTCATTAGTTATTACTCATTTCTTATTAGTTATTACCCAAACGAATTTTAAGTTTTACGTACCTATTACCGCCGGGAGTTATAAATTGTCTTACAATGAGGTTTCCTCTGAGTGTGACTCACATTTTATGTCGCTGCGGTGAGCTTAGGGCATAGCGCATAGAGCATTTTGCTCTCAGTTTTATGCGATTTGAATCGGTTGCTTCCCTCTATTTTCTTCTCCCTCTACCTGTTCTATTCTCTGTGCGCTATGCTCTGCACTCATCTAGGAAGTAGGAAGATACGGTGCCCCCCTATATCATGCTGAAACAAAGCTCACAAAATCGCCCCTGCTGTTAATGCGAAGCCCTAAAATTGATAAATTTTCCATTTCTCTCATCCATGATGCTTTTAAACGAGAAATTTGTAGTTCATGTTTATGTGAAGCAGAAGGATTCGATTTGAAATTTTGAAATTAAATTGAAATCTTAATTGGGAATTTCAAATTAACATAGGGGCTTCTGGTGAGATGTTTATTATGGAATATGATGGAATGATGGGTTGCTTGTTTTGTTTATACAGGGTAGTGGTAACGGGTTGTTTGAAAGTTCCATTTTCGTTCTACTGAAGGCCAATTGGGTATGCTATGATAACACAGACCCATGAAAGCCATCCTAGTTAGCTTGGTTGGTAGCTCGTCTGCCTCGTAAGCGCTAGGCCGCGAGTTCGATTCCCGTTAGGTGGTAGGTAGGTACTTGCTAAGGTTCTGTTTAGG
Organism: Diaphorina citri; assembly: GCF_000475195.1. Classification (NCBI taxonomy): domain Eukaryota; kingdom Metazoa; phylum Arthropoda; class Insecta; order Hemiptera; family Psyllidae; genus Diaphorina; species Diaphorina citri. The sequence continues at coordinate 769 of NW_007382514.1, read as the reverse complement.
TAGGTGGTAGGTACTTGCTAAGGTTCTGTTTAACTTTGATAGCTTCTATTAAACATGATCAGTGCAATAGTCCTGTACAGAAATGGACGCGGCACACAAGGGATCAGGAAGAGACCGTCTTAACATAATAATGTATTAAACATCACCCTACTGTATTTATATACCTTACTCGCACTTCGTGCTCGGGAGGGGGGCTTCGCCCCCCTCCACCCCCCGGGGGCTTCGCGTGTTCGCTACGCGGAGTTGCGTATACGGTCGCGCTGCGCGCTCCCGGGGCTTCGCGGGGTTGTGCAAGGGGTCGCGCTGCGCGCTCCCGGGGGCTTCGCGGGGTTGTGCACAGGGTCGCGCTTTGCGCTCCCTTATTAACGGTCGCGCTGCGCGCTCCCGGGGCTTCGCGGGGTTGTGCATGGGGTCGCGCTTCGCGCTCCCTTGTTTACGGTCGCGCTGCGCGCTCCCGGGGGCTTCGCGGGGTTGTGCATGGGGTCGCCCTTTGCGCTCCCTTGGCTTCGCCCCTGAAAACTAATATCGTGCCTGAATCGTGTTCCGAAGAAATGGAAACTAAAAGCGAGAGAAAATATTAAACGTAGGAAAAGTTTTGCTGGCCTCAAACTGCCGTGTATTTCTTATGGGGGGACTAAAAAACGTCAATATCTCGGGAACGGTTTGGAATTTCGGGATTTTCCGATTTTTGCCAGTATGTACAAAAAATAAGGAATCCAATGGTGAAAACTGCATCTCCCTAGCACATCTAGAAGTGGGTTAGAATTAG
>NW_007382513.1:0-8961 GCF_000475195.1 Diaphorina citri | reverse complement strand
AAAGTGAGGTACACATTATACAACATTGTTGATACCACCTTGATTAGATTGGAATTTTAATGAACGTCTCTATAAAACTTTGCATAGAGCATCGCCTTACGATAACCCTTATAGCCCTATACCCTAGGTTGCGATAAGCCGGTGGTACCTTTACGCAACGAGAGACTTACGTTTAGGTATAACGAAATTTCGTAATCCAGGTACCCCGCGTGTTATCATTAAGATTAGGATGGCTTATCTAACGACTTTGATTCATCATCGGCAGCATTTTCTGAGAATTACATAAGTCGTAAGGTCTCTTACAATGTACATGTCAGATTTGTCAGACCCTGGCATCTCAGATTGTGATACTTGTACATGCGTTTTGTTGTCTAGGTCTTAGAAATGTGTTTTCACAGAGTGTAATGATATGTATGACGGTTTAGTGTTGGGTGATAATCGGATAACTGTATGATGTTTTTATCCTATAAATCATAATCGGATAAACAAGCAGCGCCCACAATATGGTCAGGAAATGTCTATCGACACTGAAACACGCCCCATTACTCATAAACTTTGTTCCTTTCCACCAAAATCCTTCGATCTTACCTTTCCATCGGCTCCAGATCTGACCATGACGTAGACGCTGTATTTTCTTTAAAATTTGACATGACGTTTGCCTTTGTATGACGTGTATCATGTGTGATGTAGGTAAATCTCTGACGTGTTTCAATGTTCCATATTATGGTGTTATACCTTCGTTTGACGTAGATTGTATGATGTTATTTTGTTATTTGAGGACTAAATGTAATTATATTGTTATGTATGTCTGAATTCTGAACCTCATTGCTCTGATGAGCGGCTAGATTTAGATTCTTGAAATTTGTTTTTTACTCTTTACTGTTTTTCCTAAATAGGTCCCTCCCCATCCCTAAATAGGCCCTCATCCTTCTGTTTGACCCTATACTTTCCTCTTATCGACTCATGGGTTTTTTTTTTTTTTTTTTCGTAGACTCCTTGATTCTCTTTGCAGTTACATTATTTCTCATTATTCCCTTCTTGTTCTTTCCACCTTCCTGTTCTAGTTACTTTGTCTCCGTTTTCTTAAACTTCCTCCTAAATAAATTCGTTGTTCTTTGAAATCTGTTGTAATCTGGCTATGTTTTTTTCCTTGTAATATTGTGTGATATTATGCCTTCCTTCGTTCTTTTTCCTTTATTGTTTTTTTACTCTATTTTCCGTCTTATAACCCCGGCTATTCACACATGTTTTTTCTACACTTTCCCCCTCTTCTTTTTAGTTCCGTCCTCCTTTTCTATACATTTAGTATAAGGTCTTAAAGGGCGGACTATTGTATTCGCTTTCCGGTTTCTGTCACTCTGTCGGTCGGTCGTCGGTCTGTCCCCCCATGAAAAGGCTTAATCCAACCTAGTCGACATTATTATCAAGATTAAAGGTCTTTTTTACAGGACACGAAAATGGTGGTGGCAAATTTTTGTAGGACATAAGACAAAAAATTCCCAAAAAACGTTTTTTGGGGGGATTTTTTTTCACATTTTTACACATGAGCCTGATCTTTGATTTGTCGCGACGACCTATGAACTCCAAGCGAGAAGTTTAGATAAACTTCAGTGTTATTTTAGCCGGTTTTTAGGTCACCCTATGTTAGCTGCGAGCCCCAAGGCCATAAATGGGATGGGTGATTGACCGTTATATTGGAATAGGGGAGACGGGCTTACTCATGGATTTTTTTTTTTTTTTTCGTAGACTCCTTGATTCTCTTTGCAGTTTAGATTATTTTCTCACTATTCCCTTCTGTTCTTTCCACCTTCCTGTTCTAAGTTAATTCTCTCCTTTCTTAAACTTCCTCCTAAATAAACTTCGTTGTTCGTCTGATCTGTTGCTAATCCTGGCTTGTTTTTCCTTCGTAATATTTGTAGTGATAATTATGCCTCTCCTCGATTCCTTTTTCCTTCATAATGTGTTTTTTACTCTATTTTTCTACCGTCAACATTTAACCCCCGGCCTATTCACACATGTTTTTTCTAACCACTTTCCCCCATCTTCAACTTTTAATTTTCTGTCTAATTTACGTACGTTTTTTTTTGTTTCTCTCTCACTTGTAACCGTTTCAGGAGTTTATACCCGAAGTTTTGAACATCTCGAGTTCGGAAAAATTTCAGTGCTCACCTTTGTCCATCAGTCAAGTGGTACTAGCTTCACACACATGGCCAAGTTTTGTATATCCCGTGTTGCCTACTTCACGTACATGACCGAGTGTTGTACAGTGTTCGCTTGGGCCTTTGCTCACTTCACACACTTGGCCGACTTTCTCCGTGTTGTATATCTGTTTGTGCAGAACGAGTTTGGCCCCCCTTTTCAAGTTTGCCCTTCCCTTTCTCTGTTTCTCTTCCCAATTAACACACCCACTCCTCTCAGCTTTCCTCCGTTTAACACGCCTCCTCCTGAATCTGCCTCCCATGTTATTAACACGTTGACTTCCGTCTCTTTGTACATATTTCTCGAGTGGAATACCTGGCGCAATCTGTTGGGAATCGAAGGAATCTTTTTTGCAATATCGTTCGTTGTTCACCTTAGACTTGAGTTGCAGCTCCTAATAACATGGGATTCTACTGAGCATAAACACGTATAATAATTGTCTATGATCCGATGGGATGGATTCTTTTGATAATTTGTATAGGAGCCTTTGCGTAGAGTTTTCTTGGGTTCATTTCAGCCCCTTGTTGCTGGTCGAGTTCTTGGAGTATTTTTTTTTTCCTGTTACTTTTGGTCCTCCGGGACGGATGTGATGACGAGAAGCGCATTGTTGCCAACATGTTTCAATTTGTTCCAATTCCAAAGTGATCAGTGATCAGACTGCAATACTCCACAGAATGAGATGTGAAGGATTGGATTCCCTAATCACACATGTGATACCATTCTACACCTGTATATGAGCCTATTTGATTTTTGTACATACCCCAAGAACAACTGTTGTACTCCTAACAATGTGTTGTATTGAAAATGTTAATCTGATCTTTCTTTTACCCATTTTGTTGCACACATCTTTTTTCTAGCTGTCTTTTATTAGGCCCCTTTTACCATTGAAAAATGAAATAGTTTTGTGCAGTAGAAACTTAGAGCTTTCTTAGTATGCATATCATTAAAGTAGTCTGTTAGTTATCAAACCAAAGGAAAGGAGTAGTTAAAAGTAGTGAAAGTATTTTATAAAACCTCAATTTTGACTCTTTTTTCAGTAGTCATATTCCAACCAACATTTTGAGAAGCACAACACGTTTTTTGCGAGGGGATGACTGAGAATAATTACCTAAATAAAACCTTGGAAACCTTTGTAGTTTGAAGAGCTCTTTGTGGAAATGTTAACCTGCCTCATAGTCCCTTGTAATGTTCAAACAATAAAGCTCATTTTAATTCCATTTCCATTCTTTTTATCCCATCTGATAATTCTTCAGGTATTCAGCTCTTTTTTGTGTGATTTTTTGTAGTGTATCCTATTTTGATGGTGTTGGAATATGGCTATTGCTATTAGTCTTTCGAAGCTGATATCTTTCGTTTTCTTTACCTTCCTTACGGATGACTTTCTTTTCTTTCAACTCTTTTTCTTTTGGATTAGTAAAACTGTAGGCTAATGACATATTATTTTATCTTTATTTTCAATTAAACAGGGAATTTCATTCTTGCCAAGCTAGTTTTTCAGTAGTCTTCTCTCAAAAAGAACTCATATATCATCCACTTTTTAAAAACATGAAAAAATCTTCTATCCTCAGCCAGTCACTTCTAACTTGTTGATAGTTTTCTTCAATTAAAAAAGTATGCAACCATGAAGGGGCAACATATAATCTCTCAAAAATTTCGCCTGCGGCGCTGAAATTTGGCTCTTCCTGAAAAAGTTTTGGGAATATTTCAAAGTCTATAAAACGAGAAAAAGACTTTGGTCAGTAACTTGGCAACCTGGTGGACGGAACTACAATTTAAGATTACCTAACTGATTAGATTAAACAATTTGATGCATCTTCAGAAAATTAAATAATAGTCAATCTTTCGTTGTTATTTGATAAGTTATGTATCGTTGTACATATTCGCAATGATATTTGGATGTGTATTTTACTCATCCTTCGGTAAGAGTTTTCACCACAGATCGTCTCGGTATTCCACCATAGAATTCACTTTGTGACCAACATGACTATATTCAAGTGTGACTAACCTGACTAACAGCCGTATTTGTGAACAAAATACTACTTGCTCTCAATTCTCAAGTCAAACTGAAATGACTTTTGGCCAATCAGACGTTTGGAATTGATGCTTCAGTGCTACTTGAGGGGTAGTATTTTGTTCATAAATACGGGTGTAACTTAAAGTGTGACCGACTAACTTAGGTGTCACTTTAGCTAGGTGACCCGACTTTGTGTTTTGACTGTTTGTAACGTGACTTGTTACTTGTCACTGCTTTTGTAAGACAATACTTTCTATGTTTTTATTTATAACTGTTGTACTTTCTATACTTGATACGTGTGTTTTTAAACTTCATATAGCTTACTAGTTGATCTATAAATAGTGATTTCATTAGCACACTCATAGCTAGCGCTAACTGCTTTTGTTTTCTAGTCTGTCTGGAGCTAACTCGTTGTGATTTCTATTAAAATATCTCTCGCCGTCATTGCAGAATTCCCCTCTAATGATGACGTCTTCTAATCCGGTCTGAACTCCCTTCCCCTCCTATCCCATTACTGATTTCTAATTTCTAATGTATATGTTCAGAGTCAAGTTAGTCATCTAGTTACGCTTAATCCTATTATGTACTGATTTCTAATGTATATGTTCAGAATTAAGTTAGTCATCTAGTTACGCTTAGTTCAACTGAGTTATAGGATCCTCATGATTTTGGTCCAAACGAGAAATTTGTTTGAAGTTAACCATCACTGTAGAGCTGCTACTTAAAGGTTTATTGGTGACGGGGATAATAGTAGTAGCCTACTGCTGGAGTAAAGGGACTTTTCAGTCCTATTCGAGCAGTATAAATAAGCACTATTATTATTATTATTTTACTTTATGACTGCTCAATAATACTTATCTTCTTCATCTTCAGTCACACGATACATACGTTCAGGTCACACTACTCAAACTCTAGAGTCTAGTCACAGTATGTTAAACGAATGGCCGAGTATTTTACACGCGATTAAATGGAAGTAAACCGACCTCTGTGGCTTAGTTGGTTAATGCGGCAGACTCGTAACCTGGTGGTCCGTGGTTCGAGTCCAGCCTGTGGAGGAAAATTTTATATACTTTTTTTTACTTGAAAAGGAGAACCAAAATTGTATCAATATTTTACAGAACTTCGAAAATTATGTTTTACTTGTGAATTAATTGCCAAGAGAAAATTTTATATGTTGAATTTAGGTGAAGATTGCTGATTTGTGACATAATAACACAATTAAACAATTCTTTTCTAAATGAAAGTAAGAATGATGTGCTAGCCTAGTTATCTTGGAGGTTACAAGCCACTGGTCTATAGTGGGAATCTTTAGATCTTCAATAGACCTGTCGCATATTGGTTTATCTTGTGTGAATATGAATGGTTAAGTTTGGAAGCAGGATGGCATTATGGATTAGTATTTTACTGGGTTTTGATTTTCGTAGTTGGATTGCTAGATCGATGAGTTACGGTTTAATATATTTGCTGGGGGGTTGATTTTAGTAGTCAGATCACTAATTCCAGCAGTCCATATACACTGTGGATTTTGACTCGGCTATGTGTGATGGGTTATGGTTTAGTATTTTGCTGGGAATGATTTTAGTAGTTGGATGAATATTGTCCTGTAATTACAGGGTGCGACTTTATCACCCAATTGTCTTGCACAGGGTGACCCCTGCCACCCTGTATAAAAATCACTGTATAAATATTTTTCTTCGGCACTTTTGGTTTTTCTTTCAATTTTTTCACCATTATCATTTTTATTTTTATCAACTCTTCGTTTAACTTCTTCCATTTTTTTTCAATACCTATAATATTCTTCTTTCTTTTATTTTCTCATCTTTTTTCATATTCTGTTTTGTCTTCTTTAACGCTTTCATTATGTCCTCGTGAATTCGTGATGTTCTTTGCTGTCCTTAATTTTATTTTTATTATTACCTCTCTTATCAATAATAATATTCTCTTATGATGTCCGTCATAATTATGTCCATGTTCTTTCGTCTTACCCATGTTTGTCTACTTTCTTTTCTTCATTTCGCGTTAACTTTTTTTTTCTAGGTGCCTCTTTTCTCATGACTCCTATCATGTATTACTTCATTTAGTCCTTGTTTCTTCACATTTTCTCCTGTCTCTTTTGTCCCTATTTTCATTTCTTTCTTCATTAGATGGTATTTATTTACATTTTTTCTCTTCCATCTCCTTCTTTTTCAAGGTACTTTGAATATGAATTATTTTCCAATTGTGAGAAGTAACTTTTGTAAGAAATGCTCACTTAATCCGCCAAATTTCATCGAAATTGGACACTCTGTTTGGGACTCGGAATGTCGAAACAAAGCCTTTTCTTACGAAAAGGCTCCTTTTTTAACCTATTAAGTAAAACTTTGTTCAGTTAACCGATTTTAGTTTGGTTAATCAGAGCTAAAAATTTCAGTACCTATTGTTTTGTGGATAACTATACCTAGTTAGGTATTGCTAAAAAAAAAGAAAAACCTCAGTTTGTGAACCACGGGAAAAATTCTCGAGATATTAAACTCACAACTTGATTCGCTCGATCATAAAGTTGTTATTAAGTTTGACGTTTTGGTTACCACGTGACAAAATTCTATTGTAAACTTTTTTTTTTATGCTGAATAGCTTTTCAGAAAAGTTGTTTCCGAGTGCCAGTTACTCGTTTACACAAGTGTATAGTTTTTAAATGTTTTCTTCTTCTTTCTCGTCCTTCTTCTTCTTCTTCCTCTCCTTCTTCTTCTTCTTCTTCTCCTTCTTCTTCTTCTCCTTCTTCTTCTTCTCCTCCTTCTTCTTCTTTCAAACTAATCTGAAAGTACAAGCAATATGCTCCCCAGCCCCTCTTCCAAAGTGAAATGTTCCCGTCTCCCCAAGATGCAAAAACTTTTCCGAAGTACACAAAATCGACCGTGCTGTACTTTACTGCATATACACACAAGGTCAAAGTCAAAGCCATTCTCTTTGACCTATAAAACATTATTAGGCAGACAAGACGCCTAGCGAAAATTAAGCATTGAAAAAAGAGGAAGAAAGAAAACAGGGGAAAAAAACTTGATTGTGTGTCAAAAATGACATACTACTCATAATTCATATTCATATACCTTTTGTCCGACAATACCTGTTGGTCATTGAACGGAGGCCCTGCTTTCCAATTCCTCAATTCGCCGTTCACATACTTCTTCGCCTTTTCCTGTGTTCAGACGGGGTCGGCGTTTTTCGCCTGTCTTTCATTTCAATCATATACTTATCCACTATCCAGTCATACCATGATAACTTGTGCTCATATCCCTCCAACTTATACCTGAGAAAAACGCACCTTACCAACATAATCATAAATAACCCCAAGGTCAAGGCTTACCAATTCGAGTTACATCAGCAGAGCTTACCAAGTTTGGTGATCTCTGTATAGAGATTGTCCTGGGATCGGGCGACACCTAGTAGCCGCCTTAATCAGACTGGATACCCTAAGGCCTGCTGTACATTGAGCGACTTTTAGTAGCGCGGAGTCGGGCTATGCCGCCCGAAAATCCAAACTTATGAAAATTATACAGATCTCTAACAATCTAGTGCCCGCCACTCACATTTAGAACGTCTGAGCATGAGTGGTGGGAATAGCCTCAGACCTTCTGTCAGTCAGTCTGACAGACCTAATGTAGGGCTAAAGCACACACGTTCCGGTTGTCTGTCAGACGGTATGAGTGTGAGGACCTCAGGTCTCATAGGAGACCTGAGGCCTGAGGTCTCTATCATTTTCATAGGTTTGGTTTTTTAGTCGGCATCGCGCGACTCCGCGCTACTAAAAGTCGCACGACTAAGCTTCCATTGTGCCGGAGACTTCTCGACTTGGTAAGCTTCTGGACTGCCAGATAAAACTGTACCTGTTCGACTTATTGTCGCGTTGTCTTTCGATTCTGTTTTCAGAGCAACAATCTCGAAAGATTACAGACGGTAAGTCGAAACAACTTTCCCTGTCGCGTATAATATCTCTAGTAGCGCGGTCAAACTTTCTTGACTTGGCGGGGCGGAGCGCTACCGCGCTCCTTAATCCTCGAAAGCTCACCAAATTTTATCTGTTGATAGTCGAATCTTAATTGTCTTTTTAATTTTAATTCTTAAAGATTCTTTTTAAATAATTATTTCACTTTTATTTTATTGTACTACGGGACGTTGGCTTCATATTCATAACAATTTAATTTATTGTGACTTGTGACAGTTCTGATCAATGGCCATATGAAACAATGTCAGAATATTGTTAATTGTGTCATCAATCAATCAATTAACGATGTTACTGGATGTATTAGCATTGACATACGAGTATTAATAAGGACCTAATGATTCATGTTAATGCTCTTATCAAGTGTGGGGTTTCATGATTTCAATGACGAATATGGGCTACTCTGTATTTGCCTGCTCAAACCGAGATTAGACAAACGAGTTAAAAAAAAAAATTGCCAGCCTAATAAACTTGGAAGGTAGTGCTTGTGCCTGCCTTGTAAGCGCTAAGTCGCGAGTTCGATTGCCGGATAAGGTTCTTGGAACGGCTGGCTTTCTCATATCGTGTCCTCCTTCTCTCTTGGATTTTGTATGTAAATGCCTTGGGTTCAAGCGTTCAACACAAACGATTTTTTTTTTTTAAGAGGTTTGACAGAGGGAACTGCTGAGGTCTTGTTGTCTCGAAAGCGAAGAGAGAAGGAAGACAGGATAGGAGAAAGCCAGCCGTTCCGAGAACGAACCTTTGGATAAAATCTGCCTCGCTAACTAGT
>NW_007382512.1:0-9022 GCF_000475195.1 Diaphorina citri | reverse complement strand
TTTTAAAGGACAAATGAAATAGAATAATTATTCTTTCTGTCTCCTTTTCTTTCTTTCTCTCTCCCTATCTCTCTCTCCTTCCTTCTATGTCTTTCTTTCTTTCTCTCTCTCTCTCTCTCTCTCTCTCTAAAGCGCATAATTAACACATGAGGAAGCACATTAGAGCTTTTCCTCTCCCTAATTTGTAAAAAAAAAGTTCTTTCTGGACTCGGGAAAGTTACATGCAGGGGATTAAAGAAAAGAATTCCAGGGAAAACTTATTAGGGTATACATAATCTCCCTCCCTCTCTTTTTTCTCCCTCCTCTTCCCCTCCTTCGTCTACTATATTTTGTCAAAGTTCCTCTTCTTTCCTCCTTCCTTCAACTTCTTTTCCCCTCCTTTCTACCTTCACCTCCCTTTTTTTCTCTCCTCCTTTCTCCCCCTCCTTTTTCTTCCTTTTCCTCCCTTCCCCTTCCTTCATTTTCTTCCCTCGCTTCCTCCATTTTGTCCCTCCAAAAAATCTATTTCTCGCTTGTTCTTCCCTTTCCTTTTCTTCCCTTACTCCCTTACCCTTCTCCATTTTCTCCCTATACTTCTTGTCCTCTACTTTCCTCCTCTCTTTACCTCCTCGATTTTGTCCCTCCAAAAATTCTCTTTCTTTCCTCTCCCTCTCCTCTTTTTCTTCCCTATCTCCCTTCTATTCCTCCCTTTTCTCCCTCGATTTTGTCCCTCTGAAAATTGTTATCTCTGTTTGACGAATTTTAGGTTGACTAATTACGACACGTTACTTGCAGCATGTCCAGATACATTAGTCTCAATGTGGGAAACCTAGAAAGCTTTTTACTCCCTCTCCTCCCATCCTCTTTGTCCATCCCTTCCTTTCTCTCTCTCTATTTCTCTTTGTCCTTCTATTTATATCTCTCTCTCTCTTCCTCTTTATTCTTTTTCTCTCTCCATCTCTTTCTGTCTCTCTTTCCCATCCTCTTTCTCTCGTTCTTTCTCATTTCTTTTTAGGTTGACTAATTACGACACGTTACTTGCAGCATGTCCAGATACATTAGTCTCAATGTGGGAAACCTAGAGAGCTTTTTACTCCTTCTCCTCCCATCCTCTTTGTCCCTTCCTTTTTCTCTCTCTCTCTCTCTATTTCTCTTGTCCCTCCCTATCTGCATCTCTCTCTCTTCCTCTTTATTCCTTTTTCTCTCTCCATTTCTTTCTGTCTCTCTTTCCCATCCTCTTTCTCTCGGTCTTTCTGATTTTCTTTTTTTCTCTATCTCTTGTCCATGCCAATGAGTGCATTTTCAGGGGATTTCAGGGGAAATTTTCCTCCTCTCTTTTTTTCCCTTTTCTGGATGCTTCAAATTTTCGGAGTCCAGCCTATTGGTAAAGAAGAAAAATGAAGCTGGAGGGGCCCCCCTAAAAACGGTCCTGGTAGCACCTACATCCTACATTCATTACTCCGGCTAATTCTCTTGCATCTGAAACAAGATACTACCTACACATTTCTGCATAGTTTTACTGAGCTAATGGGTAATGGGCATTTCTTTTTTTTTTTCTCTATCTCTTGTCCATGCCAATGAGTGCATTTTCAGGGGATTTCAGGGGAAATTTTCCTCCTCTCTTTTTTTCCCTTTTCTGGATGCTTCAAATTTTCGGAGTCCAGCCTATTGGTAAAGAAGAAAAATGAAGCTGGAGGGGCCCCCCTAAAAACGGTCCTGGTAGCACCTACATTCATTACTCCGGCTAATTCTCTTGCATCTGAAACAAGATACTACCTACACATTTCTGCATAGTTTTACTGAGCTCATGGGTAATGGGACACAGGTTCATGGGTTCATTACCCATTACTGAGCTAATAAGTAATGGGAGGCAAAAGTGGGGGTGGAGGCGAAAGTGGAGGTGAGGTGAAAATGGAGGTGGAGGCGAATGTGGAAGTGGAGGTGAAAGTGGAAATGAAAGTCTCCAACGTATTCTACAAATTTACCTAATCCTGGGTACGGCCTGAAAGTTATCATCTTGAACCCAAGCCTGAAAAACGGAAAACTCATCGTGGGAATCTCGAGATCTTTCTCAGCGAGCGATGGAAAATGAATATTTCTCAAGGAAAATCTTCCAGTTCACAGGAGAGCACACAAAGCTATAGGAGAGAAAAGAAAATAGAGAGATGAAAGTGGAAATGAAAGTCTCCAATGTATTCTACAAATTTACCTAATCCTGGGTACGGCCTGAAAGTTATCATCTTGAACCCACGCATGAAAAACGGAAAACTCATCGTGGGAATCTCGAGATCTTTCTCAGCGAGCGATGGAAAATGAATATTTCTCAAGGAAATTCTTCCAGTTCACAGGAGAGCACACAAAGCTATAGGAAAAGCTTTGGCATCAAATAGGAGAAAGAAAATAGTGGGAAATATAGTTGAAGCTCGGGAATATCAAATCAATAGGGATACCTCTCCCCCGGTATGGCAGTCGTCCTATGGCGTCATTAGCATGCGAACGGAGGATTATAATGAAAATAGAAGATTCCTTTGAAAAATGCTCTTCAAAGAGAGGAAGGAGAAGGGGAGAGGCGGATTTCGCGATTATGTTCGCGGATTTCGCGATTATGTTCGCGGATTTCGCGATTATGTTCGCGGATTTCGCGATTATATTCGCGGACTTCGCGATTATGTTCGCGGATTTGGCGATTTTGTTCGCGGATTTGGCGATTATGGTCGCGGATTTGGCGATTTTGTTCGCGGATTTGGCGATTATGGTCGCGGATTTGGCGATTTTGTTCGCGGATTCGCGTCCCGAATCGACATTTTGGATTTTTGGCAAGCCTACTTATAGAGCTTTTCTTGCTGATGGAAGACTGACGTTCTCATATACAATTGGGGGGGGGTGGTAATGGTAATATAATAATAATGGTTTTGCCATTAATTTTGTGTAGGAGTTGGTTAGAGACACTTTGTTTATAATGAGATTAGGACTATGTAGGATTCAGTTGGATCCGTACACCGTTTTGCAGTTATTCCAAAAGATAGGTTATAGAGGATTTACAATTACTCCAAAGATGGTTTTAAGAATTTGTTTTAGTAGGGAAGAACTTGGAACCACTGTCCCCAGCAGTCGTGCAACAAGCAGTCATTGGTACCCACAGGTCGTCAATTCTTCATTAGGGTTGAAAAATGGTTCTGAACTCTGAAGCCATCCTAATGTTCCTTCTTCGTAACGAAGCTTTTTGCAGCAAAAAAATTAATGTTTTAAAATAAAACATAAATGTATTCCTCTCATTAAAAGCTGCTGTTTTGTGATGTTTATGTGCTCGTTGAATTTCATATTTCATACTTCCACTCCCGACATTAATGACATGAAAATCATTTGCCCTCTTCGATGCCTTTTGGCCAAACGTTTCCAAATGTTTAGAATCATGATTGAAATGCTGTTCAATTCTTGCTGGATTTTAATGAACGTCTTTGGTTGAGATACTCCTTTAAATTCAGTCAAGCTGTCAAGCCAAATAAAGAAAACTACCGAAAAATCCAGAAAATGTAAATATGTATGTATACAATGTAATTTAGAATCATGATTGAAATGCTGTTCAATTCTTGCTGGATTTTAATGAACGTCTTTGGTTGAGATACTCCTTTAAATTCAGTCAAGCCAAATAAAGAAAACTACCGAAAAATCCAGAAAATGTAAATATGTATGTATACAATGTAGATATTATGCTAATGCAGTCATTTCCAAAGAATCTTAAACACGATCAATTAGTTGTACCCACATGATTGCATCTTTATACTATAAATATTATGCTAATGCAGTCATTTCCAAAGAATCTTAAACACGATCAATTAGTTGTACCCACATGATTGCATCTTTATACTATACTCTTTACTGTGAATCGGAGATGGCAGGAGATTCACAATCACCAAAAACCAGGAGTCGAGGAACAAAAGAGGTCTGCTCTTAATGCTAATGTCACAGAAGCTTCTTCTCCCTCTAACTTTCTTCTCCTTTCCATTCATAAGCACATTATACTTATACCATTGGCTTTTCATTTTCAATTTGAATGGAAGACAAAACGCTCATCATTACGGAAAACAACTCGTACTTTCCTCTCTCCCTCTATTTCCTTTTCCCTCTCTTTATACCTTTCTCCATTTACACCTCGTTTCCATCTTGGTCTCTCTCTTCCTTCTCATATACTTATACCATTGGCTTTTCATTTTCAATTTGAATGGAAGACAAAACGCTCATCATTACGGAAAACAACTCGTACTTTCCTCTCTCCCCCTATTTCCTTCTCCCTCTCTTTACACCTTTCTCCATTTACACCTCGTTTCCATCTTGGTCTCTCTCTTCCTTCTCATACATCTCCTTCCTTCATTTACCATTGTCTTCTCTCTTTCCAACGCTACTTCTACTTTGTTGGCGCTATTTTGAAATTTCTTACTATACTCTCTTGCTAATTCAATTCTCTTTGAATTTCTTCTCTCCTTTAGCATCTTCTTTCCCTCGCCTTTCCTCTTGTCCCTTTCTCAACTTAGTGTTCCATTGTCCTTTTGCATTACACGGGTAAGTAGTTTCTCTCGCTTGCTTTTCATGTCAATGAGATGGCGTGTGGTATACGGGTATACCTTATGAGCACTTAGCACCATTCCTATATATATTATGTTTGGTACTTATTTCCATGTGGTAATACGGTGAGAGTTTTGTCAGTAGGTTGCTCTCCTTAGAGTTCCACATGTTTAAGTCAATATTCATATTTTCCTCAGTCAATCTCTCAGAAAAGAGGTTTGCCGAAGGGCACACATGTAGGTCTTCACAAACAAGCTCAACTCTCCTTCCTTTCGTACTATGTCAATGCGTGGGAATATAAAGGCATTTGGTATGATGTACAGTATTGTACAGGAAGTAAGGATAATATCCTTATACCTACACAAATAAATGGGTAAGTACATATTTACCAATGTATAATATACAGATGCATGTACATTTATGTACCTATATGTTTATGTATTACCAGGATGGATGAATTGGAATCTTGTCAATTTGAAGAATCTCCTGTCAAATGATATGTTGTTTCCATTTGATTTCTGAGAATTTGCTCATGAAATATTTACTTACTTTCCTAGTTGACCATTCGTTCTATTTATGTCCCGTGCACCTCACTTTTCTCATTTGTGAATTTAAATCTAACTCCCTTTACTGAACGAACGTCGGAAAAATGCTCAACTGACCATGTGGATACCTACGTTGCGTTGTTTATAAAGTATAATGTACCTAGCTTTTCTGTAAGTAATTATGCAGTCCTTTTCCTTTCTACCTATACATTGTGTTTTAGTTTTTCAATGTAATATTTTGAGGCAAGCCATGGTTTCTTTCTTGCTGCTGTGCAGTCCTTTCTACCTATACATTGTGTTTTAGTTTTTCAATGTAATATTTTGAGGCAAGCCATGGTTTCTTTCTTGCTGCTGTTTTTTCCCCCTAGCATGAGGTCAGTATCTCCTTGCTTGGTTTTGGCAAGTTTCTTCCAGAAAGAATAGAGATTATGGTTGGTTTTAGTTTAATTCAATTAGAAGCAAGTTTTCTCAAGTAATCTTTCGCAAAGTTTCGAAGCAACAAGCACGTTGTAACAAACCCGTATACAAAAGTCTTAAATTCTTAACAGCATTAATTTGGTATCGTACACGAGAGGTGAAACTTTCACATCCCACTGAAACCTTTTTCTTCTTCTCCTACCCTCAACTTTCCAATATTACTAAGTCAAAATTTTCCATTCCGTGTACTTGAAAATTCCCTTTTCATATTTTATGATCAAAGATACAAATGTTCAAAGACACTTTCAGCAGCCGAACCCCGACCAAAAAAGGGAAAAAAGAAATATGTATGTAGCAAGGAAGCATATTTTGCAAAGTAAACATACCTTACCTACCAAACATTAAGGAAGAAATTTTCCTGCGCTAGTTTTACAGCCTGCTTTTACAGCAAGCATATTTTGCAAAGTAAACATACCTTACCTACCAAACATTAAGGAAGAAATTTTCCTGCGCTAGTTTTACAGCCTGCTTTTACAGCACTTTCCTGTTTTATATCTTTGGAGAATATGCATTTTAATGGGTCTTGTATTTGCATTATTTAAAAGGCTCGAGTTAAATTATGATGTTCTTCTTGGAGGAGGTATACAAGTGGAGTGTGTGTTGTAATATGGGGAATTATGAAGGTGTTAATGGGTGGTTAGGTTCAGATGAAGTTCAGCAGGTTGAAAAATAACGCTGCTATAAACTGCGCTGTGCTAAAGCTCACCATTGCGGAAAAGATCCTTTGTGGGCCTTAAGAAACTCGAAGACTTAGGGCTTAGAGCCTTATTGTCAAGTTGTCAATAAATTGTCAAACATCAATGTTTAAAATAAGATAAATAACATCAATAAACATGAAACATATAATTTCCATTTTGACACACAAATACCTGGCAAGAAACCATTGTGCAACTCTTGTACTCAATACTACTCTTGTACATTTTGACTTTTATTTTATTACTCTTTTCCATGGAGCTCACAAGATGAGGAAAGCAAAGAAAATAAGTTCCAAGTCGAAACGAAAAGATAACGAACATAACTATACATAGAACATAGACTATACATAAATAGAACATAGAATGCCAAATTTCAAGTCTCTAGCTCTTACCGTTCTTGAGATATTTTGTTTACAGACAGACAGACAGACACACAGACAGACACACAGACACACACACGGACCAATGGCTGAAACTTTGGATTTAGGCTCTGGGGACCTCAAAACGTGTTTTGGCACTAAAAACTGACCATCGAAAATTTGACCCGATTACATTACTTTCCTTCCTATAGGATAAGGAAAGTAAAAAGAGAGTGCTACCTAGTTAACACAAATCCGAAAAGTGGTAACAATATTTTAGAATTAGGAGATGGTGATGGTGGTGGGTGGGGGTTGCAAAAGTTTTCAGCTGTGAGTAAGGTATTACTGAGGAGAAGTTAGTTTGCTGAGCACTTTCAGAGTAAACTTGACCACCGTAAACATATCAATGAGTTCTGCTACATTATAAATGTTCCAACTCTTTCGCAACTTTACAACTTCAACGTAAACCTTTTTCACATGGCATGATTTTTTCCAGAAATTTAGCTTCGTTTGTCCCTTGCATCGTATGTATACCTGGTACTACTTGGTCTTTTCACTTTCTCAATGAGTTCTGCTACATTATAAATGTTCCAACTCTTTCGCAACTTTACAACTTCAACGTAAACCTTTTTCACATGGCATGATTTTTCCAGAAATTTAGCTTCGCTTGTCCCTTGCATCGTAGGTATGTATACCTGGTACTATTTGGTCTTTTCACTTTTACCAGACTGCCCAGCAGTGCTCGTGTAACTTGTGTTTACATTCATTTTGTTGACCATTCGTTCTATTTATGTCCCGTGCACCTCACTTTTCTCATTTGTGAATTTAAATCTAACTCCCTTTACTGAACGAACGTCGAA
The DNA here is from genome assembly GCF_000475195.1 of Diaphorina citri. Lineage (NCBI taxonomy): Eukaryota > Metazoa > Arthropoda > Insecta > Hemiptera > Psyllidae > Diaphorina > Diaphorina citri. Next base: position 1,544 of record NW_007382512.1, on the reverse strand, counting down.
AAAATGCTCAACTGACCATGTGGATACCTACGTTGCGTTGTTTATAGAGTATAATGTACCTAGCTTTTCCGTAAGTAATTATGCAGTCCTTTCTACCTATACATTGTGTTTTAGTTTTTCAATGTAATATTTTGAGGCAAGCCATGGTTTCTTTCTTGCTGCTGTTTTTTTCCCCCTAGCATGAGGTCAGTATCTCCTTGCTTGGTTTTGGCAAGTTTCTTCCAGAAAGAATAGAGATTATGGTTGGTTTTAGTTTAATTCAATTAGAAGCAAGTTTTCTCAAGTAATCTTTCGCAAAGTTTCGAAGCAACAAGCACGTTGTAACAAACCCGTATACAAAAGTCTTAAATTCTTAACAGCATTAATTTGGTATCGTACACGAGAGGTGAAACTTTCACATCCCACTGAAACCTTTTTCTTCTTCTCCTACCCTCAACTTTCCAATATTACTAAGTCAAAATTTTCCATTCCGTGTACTTGAAAATTCCCTTTTCATATTTTATGATCAAAGATACAAATGTTCAAAGACACTTTCAGCAGCCGAACCCCGACCAAAAAAGGGAAAAAAGAAATATGTATGTAGCAAGGAAGCATATTTTGCAAAGTAAACATACCTTACCTACCAAACATTAAGGAAGAAATTTTCCTGCGCTAGTTTTACAGCCTGCTTTTACAGCAATTTCCTGTTTTATATCTTTGGAGAATATGCATTTTAATGGGTCTTGTATTTGCATTATTTAAAAGGCTCGAGTTAAATTATGATGTTCTTCTTGGAGGAGGTATACAAGTGGAGTGTGTGTTGTAATATGGGGAATTATGAAGGTGTTAATGGGTGGTTAGGTTCAGATGAAGTTCAGCAGGTTGAAAAATAACGCTGCTATAAAAAATGGGAAAAAACGCAAGAAATAAATCAAGCCCTAATCAAGTTAGAGTCGAGAATTGCCTGTCCCCGACTGTCTCCACCTATTTGGTGTTTTTATTTTCCAAAGTGGAAACTGGAGAGGGGAGGGGGAGCGATGGAGGAGGGACGGGAGGAGAAGAAGTTTTGAGGATGAGAAATCATACAGTAGGAGATATAATGGGAAAGAAGGGTACGGGAATATGAGGGGAGAGACATATTGGTGAATGTGAAGGTAAAGAAATGGTGAGGAAGGAGGAACAATGAAAAGAGGGGAGGTAGGAGAAGGAGGGGAAGATTACTCGTATGCTTGTGGTATTAGGAAGTAGAGGGAAAAGAATGGAGGAAAACTATGAGTGAGGAGAAGGAGGAGGGAGAGGACAAAGGATATGAAGAGAGAAGTATAGATATAAATAAGAGAAATAGATGAATAAAGAACGAGGACAGATAACAAGGGATGGAAGTAGGTAGATTGGATGTAAAAGGAAAAAGAGAAAATGGAAACACTCCTGTAGAAAACCCCCCGGTAAAATAAAAATTTCCACAGAAAACTGATCCGAACACTTTTTTTTTGAGAGTGCTACCTAGTTAACACAAATCCGAAAAGTGGTAACAATATTTTAGAATTAGGAGATGGTGATGGTGG
>NW_007382511.1:1216-11207 GCF_000475195.1 Diaphorina citri | reverse complement strand
TGAAAATTTGGACCGATTGCAATACTTTCATTACTAGTATAGCTCCGCTATACTGTAGTAATAGAAAGTAAAAATCTTTTAACGTCTCATTGTCCAATATGAATTGGCTTGGTATTCCTCTTCATGTACGAGTAACAACTCAATTGTCTTCAAGAGACTAAAGGTAGAACGTGACATAAGGGCAGTGTCGCTAACATGAACGAAATTACCTACAATATGGGAAAACTTTGAACTATATCTTTCTGACCCCCCATGAACTCACGTGACGTGATAATAGTGTGTTTCTACTTTAGTATTGCGCCGCTGTACGAAGCAGTCCAACCACAGAGCCGAAAAACTTCGATCTCGACGGGCATTGAACTCGAACCTCCAATATACTAGGCCAGAATGATGGTCCCTGGTGATGGGCCTTATCGAGGCTGCCGTTCAAACTTTCAAAGACGTCTAGACAAACTACATGACCATGTTGACAAGCCTGATAGAAATCAACAAGATACCGTACTTTTACTCTAGTTACCTACCTACCTACTCTAGATCTTGCAGAACAAGCAAATGAGATTAAGAATCTAACTAATCTAAGAATAAAATCATCAACTGGATCAGAGAATCAAACAAAAAACAAGATAATGTGAATATTTTTTTTCTATAAAAATAAACTGGTTTTTATTATAAAAATGGTAACACGACAGGAAAAATTGGATATCAGTAAATTTGACAGAATCGCAAATGAATAGGAAGGTAAATTTAGTGAGAAATAAAACGAAGAGACCAATCCGTTTGTTGAGGTATTTGCAACCTCAAATAGAACTTTTGAAAGAGGAACAAAAAGAAATAAAGGAAGAAAAAAGTGAAATATTTCACTGCTTATGAGATAGAAAATCTATTCGATAGATTTTGTACTTTACATCGGACAGTGAAAATTAATCACTTACGTGCTGATAAATTCCTAGTCTGCTTATAAATCTCTTACAATCTAAACTTTGTATTTACAAAATATAATAAGAAAAGTCCTAGGCAGTATTTTTGAAGGTTTCGTACAGAAAAAATAGTTAAAAATGAAAGGCAATATAATAAACTTGGAGGTCATGGCAAAGGTTTGTAGAAAATGAAAACTTCATTTCTCTACAAATGAAAAGGAGCCATCATGGAAATTCATATCAATCAGTATGCTGAAAATTCAGGCTACCAACAGACTAGAAATGTATTCTATACATCTTTTGACCATCCCGTTTTCCACGATGACAGAAATAGGGAACGCTCTTACTAAGCGTTAACAAAGGCACACAAAGGCAGTATTTTAATTAAGGCACAAATGAAAGTCTATCAACTAAAAATAAAATCTTGTTGAGGGATGTAAAAAGTCCTACAATGAGACTTGAAGCAGAGGAGTCACTACCCAGTATTTTGAGAGAAGGAACAATCTCTGAGTAATTATCAGAAATTGAACTCCAATGGGGAAAAATTGCAGTTAGCAAGTAAAATTTCAATAATTTTGAATAACCAATTGAGGCTACTCAAAATTACCATTAGGCGAGTAAAAAAGGCAGTGAATCAATCATCTTTTAAAAAAAGGATAAAATAAGACGAAGAAGTAAAGGTGATTTGCTTGGTGAATCACATTTCACATATGTAGGTAATGAAAAGAGCAGACAAACAAGAAGCCAAAAAATTGACATCCTAATGCAAAATGCAGCGCATTTGTCAAGAAATGCAGAGGCCTTGATGCTCCAGTTGAAAGGGGCTCCATATTCAAAGAACAAAGCCTTATATTGATGGTCCTGTACCTGTAGGTAGGAGGTGACTCTGTAATCTGTATATGTAAAGTGCAGATCAAGAAATCATTCTCATCCGAAGTTCTGTGTCAAACTCATCTCCAAATCAAATTTATCGTACAGACTGCGATTTTCGCGAATCTCAAAGTTTCGTCAATCAGTCACGGATCGACAGGAGTGATGAGGGGGTTGACTTAATATTTGTATCCACCGGTACCAGTGGCGGATGGAGATGGGGCATAAGAGGAAGGTGCCGGAGAGTAGGAAGATGGGGCTGGAGTGTAGGAAGCGGCTGGGGTGTAGGCTGGGGCTCCGTATTTGGGTGCTGGAGCTCCGACTGGGTATTGGGCTTCTCCTGTGAAACGAATGAGAATGGTGTCAGTGGATTGGGAGGTACAAACTCAATCACTTTATTATCGGAGTATGTACATAAATTCAGATTATTCTTGAGTCTAGAACACTTTTTTCCATTGGAGTTACTTTTTAGTAAGAGGTCAAGGCGCTCATCAGTAAGTCAAGACTAGTGGATTGGGAGGTACAAACTCAATCACTTTATTATCGGAGTATGTACATAAATTCAGATTATTCTTGAGTCTAGAACACTTTTTTCTATTGGAGTTACTTTTTAGTAAGAGGTCAAGGCGCTCATCAGTAAGTCAAGAGGGTGGGTGTTCAATCCACAGAAATTTCTCTAATTGAAAACATTCCCCTATATCTTGGGCGATTCCAGGGTTGAACATTGATCCCTGATTTTAACCTCTCCGTTGGATCCTAAATTTAATCCCTCCGGATATTCTAATCCTAACCACATTCAGTGAAATTCTAATTTTAAAGGCTTGTATTATTTTATAATCTACAGAACTGGCAAAAAGGGGTGAAAAAGCCTCCTCCAGAACTCACCTTGGTAGGAAACGTCAGCGTGGAATCCGGTCTTCCAGTCGGCCAGGTACTTCACAATCTGGAGTCTGCCATCGGGAAGTTGCACTCTGTATTCTCCCTTGACTTGGTCGCCATCGCTGATAGCATTGTGAGAGTAGTCAGTACCGTAGTAGTCGTCCTTGACGGCGTAGTTGAAGTCGTATGGCATGCTGGGAACGTGGACGTGTCCGGGTTCGTATCCTTGCTGTGGAAGAGAAAAAAGAGAATGGCGTTATAGATTGGGGCTGAGAATATTGTGCTCAAATTATTAAATTGAATTGATCCCAAGGACAAGGAAAACCTAGACCCTTGACAAGCGGTGCCTGAAGGTATGTGATGTGTTCCAAGTTCCAATCCACTCGACCCCTAATTGTACATCAGCATTGGTTAAGACAATTCCTTGCTGATGAGAAAAAAAAAAGACAGAAATAAACAGGTCAATGGAATGAACAAAAGATTTAAAACCGCAAATGGCTTATCGACCTGGTCTTTTCAAATGAAACCAAATTCCTATAGCACCCAAACCAAACTTCTAATCAACTCAAAGAAACAATCATCTTACAAGAAATGTTTTGGTATCATTAGTTACCGCAAGACATAGGACGTTCTTCATTGGCGCAGCCTGGTAAAGAGTTAATTAGAGTATGGTTTGACATTTAGTGCGCCAATCTAAAGTGAACCATCTTGAGGATAGATCGAGATCCACTATAATGCTGGGAACGTGGACGTGTCCGGGTTCGTATCCTTGCTGTGGAAGAGAAAAAAGAGAATGGCGTTATAGATTGGGGCTGAGAATATTCCAATAGTGCTCAAATTAAATTGAATTGATCCCAAGGACAAGGAAAACCTAGACCCTTGACAAGCGGTGCCTGAAGGCATGTGATGTGTTCCAAGTTCCAATCCACTCGACCCCTAATTCTACATCAGCATGGGTTAGGACAATTCCTTGCTGATGAGAAAAAAAAAGACAGAAATAAACAGGTCAATGAAATGAACAAAAGATTAAAAACCGCAAATGGCTTATCGACCTGGTCTTTTCAAATGAAACCACTTTCCAAATTCCAATAGCACCCAAACCAAACTTCTAATCAACTCAAAGAAACAATCATCTTACAAGAAATGTTTTGGTATCATTAGTTACCACAAGACATAGGACGTTCTTCATTGGCGCAGCCTGGTAAAAAGTTAATTAGAGTATGGTTTGACATTTAGTGCGCCAATCTAAAGTGAACCATCTTGAGGATAGCTCGAGATCCACTATACGAAGGACTTGTTCAATCTTGATAATTGGAGCCAAGTGGTGGAGGTGGAGTATTTGAATTGAATAATTCCACTGGTATAATTTATTCTCAGAACGAAACATGATATTTTTTTTTAGATCGTCTTCAATTGGAACCGTATCCTCCCGTGTCGGCAATTTAGGTTTTCGGATATGGTAATACACCTGTATGGTGTTGCTAAAACATGAATATATTTACTTGATTCCAATCTCCAAAAAAAAAAAAAAGTTTCCCCCCTAGGTTCATAGTTCACGCTTGATTTTATCTAACAAGTAGTCAGCTAGTCAGAAGAGCACGCTGTAAATTTTAAGTCAAATTGTCGGCGTAAACTTGTTCGTGATTTTCAATGACACAACTTGGTATTGTGCAAAATTCGCAACCGAGAAAAAACAAAGCCTACACTGGTCTTCTACTTTCGCACAGAAATTAAATATGCTAATTTATTGCTATTTTAAATCGTAATCCATCATTACTCGATGACAGGTTTTCTGCCCACACTTCCCGTATAGTTTACGAGATTTACTTTAAAGATTACAAGTGTGATATTCATACCACATGGGGTTTGACTTATTGAAACCAAAACGCGGAAAATTGAACAAAACTAAAATAAATTGTTTGATTGTTTCTCTATTATCTTGATTTTTTAGCCCAAACAGTGATTTGATTACACAATTATCAAGCTCAAAAATTTAGTAACTGACAGAACAGAACAGTGTAGTCTGTCTACTGATCCAAAATAAATCTCTGCAGCCCGGAGAGTGTCCCGACGGATTGCATTATTAATTCAAATATTCCTCAACTGTATTTTAATGGAAATCTCTTCTTTGCGAACTTAATTGAGAACTTGAACTACAGAATTTTATTCTGTTCTGTATTAATGGTGTCCAAAACTAGGACATTTTAGAGAACTACTTTGTGTCTTTGCACAATAAGCTAAATTTAAGTGGACTACCAGAAATGGAATATTGAAAATATAAGTCGTGATTAGGAATATTTGATTGATTTTCAATGTTCGGGGATCATCCGACAAACCATCAATTATATTCATACAGAGCTAACGACACAGATCAGTGGGGTCCGCTACCAAATAAATTATTTATTGGATTTCGAAACCAAATTAGTCGTGATTCCGTCTTATATGTTTTCGTCAAACTTCTGTAATCAGAACAGTTTTTTTTTTTTTTTTTTTTTTTTTTTTTTTTTTTTTTTTTTACAGTTTTTAAAGGATTCTGCAAAGATTTTGCATCAAAAATTCGTTTCTCAAAAGATGAGATGATAAAAGTCAAGGTTTTTCTATCCAGCCTAAATCAAAATCATGTTCTACCTACAGCGATTTGAACTCCATTTAGTTATGCTATTTTATGAACCATAGTTTGGCGGTTATGTGGTTCAATGATTTGAAATAATAGACTGATTGTGTAATTGTGTAAATCTCTCTAAAGGTCAGTAAGTCAGTATGAGTGAAAGAACTTTGCAACTCATAAAGTTTCGTCTAAATTTGATAACTTCAATATTCAATAAGTTTCAAAAACTCTAATATGTGACCCACTGAAAGTAAACTTACTCAGAATTAGAATTGTATTTGGTGTATGACTCAACATTCTACTATTTCTATTCCTTGAAACAATGAGTGGCAGGTCATAGGCAAATTAGAAGAAAAACTAGTTTTCCCCTTTTCAGTTACGTTTAACGGTGTAACGTTTTAAGAATGATTCTTTGAATTAGTTTATTTCTACAATTGTTCTTTTTATTGCTCTCTCCATTAGTCAACCTGCTTTCCCACATAACACTCTGTAGGCAGTAAATTACACTGAGTATTTCTCAAGAAAACTCACAGATGACGTCATCCTAGTTGAAGGTGCTTCACACCTTGGCAGATTAGCCTGCCTATTAGTTTACACGGTTAATCCGTTGTCCGGGCCGGTTTAAGAACAATATTTAAGGTTTAAGAACTATAGGTAGGTACTGAGAGAGTACAGACAGATTTGGACATAAGTTAGCCAGCGGAGATAGTACATTGAATGCACCAGTTCCTCCTAGATCTCTGAAGTTAGTGCTGTGTTTGGTTGGTATGCGGATGGATGACCATATGGACAATCGCGAGGCCCTGCCTTTTTTCTGGCCCTACTCAGGCTGAGAGAGGTTAATGTGACAAGGAGGCTAATTTGTCGCGGAATAGAATCTGAACTGAAACCCTCGGATTTAAGGGCTCTTGCTTTTCCTAGTCTTTCACCTACTAATTTGAACTCCATTTAGTTATGCTATTTTATGAACCATAGTTTGGCGGTTATGTGGTTCAATGATTTGAAATAATAGACTGATTGTGTGATTGTGTAAATCTCTCTAAAGGTCAGTAAGTCAGTATGAGTGAAAGAACTTTGCAACTCACAAAGTTTCGTCTAAATTTGATAATTTCAATATTCAATAAGTTTGAAAAACTCTAATATGTCACCCACTGAAAGTAAACTTACTCAGAATTAGAACTGTGTTTGGTGTATGACTCAACATTCTATTATTTCTATTCCTTGAAACAATGAGTGGCAGGTCATAGGCAAAATTAGAAGAAAAACTAGTTTTCCCCTTTTCAGTTACGTTTAACGGTGTAACGTTTTAAGAATGATTCTTTTAATTAGTTTATTTCTACAATAATTGTTCTTTTTATTGCTCTCTTCATTAGTCAACCTGCTTTCCCACATAACACTCTGTAGGCAGTAAATTGCACTATCGAGTATTTCTCAAGAAAACTCACAGATGACGTCATCCTAGTTGAAGGTGCTTCACACCTTAGCAGATTAGCCTGCCTATTAGTTTACACGGTTGATCCGTTGTCCGGGCCGGTTTAAGAACAATATTTAAGGTTTAAGAACAATAGGCACTGAGAGGTACAGGCATATTTGGACATAAGTTAGCCAGCTGAGATAGTACATTGAATGCACCAGTTCCTCCTAGATCTCTGAAGTTAGTGCTGTGTTTGGTTGGTATGCGGACGGATGACCATCTGGACAATCGCGAGGCCCTGCCTTTTTTCCGGCCCACTCAGGCTGAGTGAGGTTAATGTGACAAGGAGGCTAATTTGTCGCGGAATAGAGTCTGAACTGAAACCCCCGGATTTAAAGGGCTCTTGCTTTTCCTAGTCTTTCACCTACTCCTTGGCTCTCGGCCCTGATCCTAGATAATTCATAATATCATTATAATTATAGTATCTATGAATTATGATAATGAAAAATAGGATTATGATAATAACGGTGGTAATGTTTCTGAGAAGCCAAAAGTGTGTGAGCGTGTAATGTGCTTGTCTTCCATAGTCTTAACAATCAATTGTAAGTTGCTTCCTCCGTAACCAGTTATATTTCACACGGATTGTGATAATAACGGTGGTAATGTTTCTGAGAAGCCAAAAGTGTGTGAGCGTGTAATGTGCTTGTCTTCCATAGTCTTAACAATCTTGATGAGTCTAATTGTAAGTTGCTTCCTCCGTAACCAGTTATATTTCACAGGGAGTACGAAAGGTTATAATCAGAAGCGATTTGCAACTGGAGATTAGTGACCTGTTGATTTGACCTTGAGAAAATAAACAGAGAAAATCAAACTTGAATAGGTAAGTAGGTATTATCTCTTAACCAGAGCATGTGCCTATTCTCTTGCTATAAATCCTTTTTCAAGTTTTTATCCCAAAGCTAGCATCTGCCTAAATCGATGAAATTCTCATTAACTCGTTTGTTTTTCTTTATTTATTGAGGGAGCAATGTGCAGTCCGGTTTTCAGCCTGTCAAGCACCTCAGAAGGCACGGATAACAAGACATGATGAGCAGTAATTTTAGGAGCTGTGAGTTCTGTAGGTGTCACCCTAGGTCACATTGGAGAGGTCAGGGTGAAACTTCCTCCACTTATCAGACTAGCATCCACAGGGAAATCTGTCATCATAATTTTAAACTTGGCTCCCTTAATGGGAAACTGTCGAAGAGGAAGAGTTTCATTACGAACCCATACTACTAAGGTTTCATAATTATGATAATTAAGTCTTGTATCATCATTTTCTATAGTAAATTTTATTAAAAATGTTGGTTGTTTTGTTACTTCAAAAAACAACCAACAATAATAGGTAGTATAATAGATGTACTGAAGTACCTTGTATATTTAGCAAATAATAAAATATAATACAATAGAATACAATGTGGTAGCTGCCCAACCCGACAGATCTGAGCACAGTGGAGACGCTTAGCCTGCCCAACCCGCTAGATCGAAACACAACAGAGACGCCCAGCCCAACAGATCGGAGCACAGCAGACACGCCCAGCGTGCCCAGCCCGACAGATCTGAGCACAGTGGTGACGCCCAGCCTGCCCAACCCAACAGATCTGAACATAGCAAAGACGCCCAGCGTGCCCAGCCCGACAGATCGGAGTACAGCAGAGACTCCCAGTCTGCCCAACCCGACAGATCTGAGCACAGTAGTGACGCCCAGCCTGCCCAACCCAACAGATCTGAGCACAGTGGAGACGCCCAACCTGCCAGATCGGAGCACAGCAGAGACGCCCAGTCTGCCCAACCCGACAGATCGGAGCACAGTGGTGACGCCCAGCCTGCCCAACCCGACAGATCGGAGCACAGTGGAGACGCCCAACCTGCCAGATCGGAGCACAGCAGAGACGCCCAGTCTGCCCAACCCGACAGATCTGAGCACAGTGGAGACGCCCAGCGTGCCCAGCCCGACAGATCGGAGCACAGCAGAGACGCCCAGTCTGCCCAGCCCGACAGATCGGAGCACAGCAGAGACGCCCAGTCTGCCCAACCCGACAGATCTGAGCACAGCAGAGACGCCCAGCCTGCCCAACCCGCCAGATCGGAGCACAGCAGAGACGCTTAGCCTGCAATGTTTTACCAAGTTGTAATATTAGTTTTGAGATAGGACTAATATTAATCTCAGATCTCAGTGTACCTATTTTGTTTTGATATGGAAGTATTGTACCTTCATAAATTAAAAAAAAAAATATATATAGGTATATAAAATCTTAATATAAATGATTGGTTTCCTCCGAGTTTTCTTTAGCTTTTCACTATACCTAAGTCATAATAATAGAAAAAACACAAATCACAAATTGAACCAAAAAGTAGATTTTTTGAACCAAAGGAGTAGATACATTTTGACATGAAACTAAAAGTTTGCAGATAGTATGGGGTAGAAGATGGGATGTTTCACCTAATGTCTGTCCTGATATCTTCCAACTACTATGAAACAACTATCGTCACAGCCAAATACTACCTCCAAATTTGGATTTCAATGATACTGCTTAACTGTGAGTTTCCAAAGTTTTACTAACTACATACCTACTAACCCACTTAGCCCAGGCCCTATAATTCCCTATACAATAAACAGGTTGATCAACAGAGACTGCTAGCGTTTTATAAAAAAAAAATATGCTGCAGCAGCGTTCTCTCCCAAACCCCCTGTACTCTGTGCCACTGACAAGATAATGGTAATGGCCAGGGCATTATCAATTCATCGGTATAACTCTCCTGTCACCAGCTCCAGGTAACTAATGTGTATATTGATTTTTATATTTACTCATTTCTCGTCCCCATACTCCGTTAGTTCAATATTTGATCCATGAGCCTCCATACTTCATAACGTTAAAACAATGACAGGTAAAAAACCGGGCATTCATAAGTTATATTTTAACATTATTAACGTGACACACCAAACGACTCGTAATGCAATCATAAAAATTTGAACCAAAAAGTAGATTTTTTGAACCAAAGGAGTAGATACATTTTGACATGAAACTAAAAGTTTGCAGACTTCAATAACACATTTTGATATCAATCAAAAGTTTTCTTAACAATTTGTCTACAAAACTCAAACAATTTTACACTGTACATGCAAAACTCATGTATTTCAGCTTAAAATTCGAAACGGCGATTGCTTTGGTTTAGCAAAAACTAATTAACTTAAAAAATCTCATTTTTAAGGAAATCTGTGATAATTATATGATTCCTTTTTCGACATAATGATTTTGGATT